>NC_092228.1:17026392-17043892 GCF_036320965.1 Panulirus ornatus
AGACACAAGAGTGAAATATAACAGTCAGCTGATATACAACGAAGAGACGTCACGAAAAAAGTAAAAAGAGCGAGAAAAAAATACTTTCAAAATCAAGTATGCAGGCCCGAGCCAGCCAGGCTTGTCTGTCCATCAGGAGCGACGCGCTCTCAGGACGACCCCGCCGCGCGCTGTGTTGACAGTCGACGTGCGTCTGGTGGCTAGGCGATGACCCTCCTCTCCTCCCTCCTCACCCCCGCGGTTATAATTGTTATTGCTGCTCATTAGCCCCAGTAACTGTTGGTTGTGATTTTCAAACCTTCCCAGAACTGTGAGTGCTACGGGAGATGATGGGGATGTGACAAGTGGTACGTATGGTTGTGGTGTGGTGTGGTGGTGGTGTGGTGTACTGTGGTGTGGTGTGGTGTGGTGTGATGTGGTGTGGTTGTGGTGTGGTGTGGTGTGATGTGATGTGATGTGGTGTGGTGTGATGTGGTGTGGTGTGGTGTGGTTGTGGTGTGGTGTGGTGTGGTGTGATGTGGTGTGGTGTGATGTGGTGTGGTGTGGTGTGGTGTGGTGTGGTGTGGTGTGATGTGATATGGTGTGGTGTGGTTGTGGTATGGTAAGATGTGATATGGTGTGGTGTGGTTGTGGTGGTGATGTGGTGCGGTGTGATGCGGTGTGGTGGTGGTGTGGTGTGGTGTGGTGGTGGTGGTGATGGCGCCTGGTGTGGCTCCTCCCTCACCATCGTGACATTTCGTACCATCTGTACCATCAGGATGGGTCTAGGGGCCCCCGAGTACCACCACATCCATCTGGGCGTGTTCACACACACACACACACGTTACTACCACAAGGGTAGACACAGTCACCATACCTGGCACCTGTAATGATAACTGACTGAAGAACAAAACTGAGTTATACTCATAACTGACTGAAGAACTAAACTGAGTTATATTCATGACTGACTGAAGAACAAAACTGAGTTATACTCATAACTGACTGAAGAACAAACTAAGTTATATTCATGACTGAAGAACAAATCGAGTTATATTCATGACTAACCGAAGAACAAACCGAATTATATCTATGACTAACTGAAGAACAAAACCAAGTTATATTCATGACTGACTGAAGAACAAAACTGAGTTATACTCATAACTGACTGAAGAACTAAACCGAGTTATATTCATGACACACTGAAGAACAAACCGAGTTATATTCATGACTGACTGAAGAACAAATCAAGTTCTTTTACTTTAAAGGAAAATAATTACCTTTGACAGCTTCGCGTACGCTGGTCAACCCAGCGATGAAATGGCGGCCCAGTTATTATTCAAACTGGTCATTCGTCTCGTGGGTAAGAGGAAACGACCTCTCAGAACGACCGTAAGGAATTAGGTTATCTTTCTATAACGATATGTTATAGAAAACCAAGTTTTTATCTTCCTATAACGATATGTTATAGAAATATACAATTCGACCGCCGATCAAATGTGGAAGTGAAGTAGTATAGAAATACTGATGGATCTTGTGTTACTGACCTCAAATTCTCTGAGAGAGAGAGAGAGAGAGAGAGAGAGAGAGAGAGAGAGAGAGAGAGAGAGAGAGAGAGAGAAGAGAGAGAGAGAAGAGAGAGAGAGAGAGAGAGAGAGAGAGAGAGAGAGAGAGAGAGAGAGAGAGAGAGAGAGAGAGAGAGAGTTTTCTCTCAAAAGGCGACACTGATCAAACGTACAACCTTCCGCTTCCGTCTCCTTCCCACGCCACCAACAACACCCACTGACCCCTCATCCTCTCGAACTGCCCTCGTTACGACCAACACGACACAGACAACCAAGGTGTGGACGCACGAGGACAGACACCCTAACACCTTAATGCCTCCCTCACGACAGAGACAAGATGACACAACACAAAAGCAAGTACAGCGTCGATGAGGGACGGTATTCCCTTCTGGATCATCGACGCATCCACCCTCACAGTCTGCTGTATAGAGAAACCAAGACACACCAGGTCTCGACTCCCACTCCCTCTCTCTTCAGCCACATGCAGCCACTGCACCACAACCCACGAAACTAATAAGGTCCTCTACCAGGGTCCACAGGCAGCACAGAGCAAATACTGACATCATCGTATGAACAGCACTGGACAAGTCATAACAGTCACCATAAACCTTCCTTATCAAGATCTCCAGCACAGACACCCCCGTCATGCACCCCAGCGACACCCACTTCCTCCCAACCCTCCTTCATCTACCACCCCAGTCTTCCCCACATCAGCGACTCCTCCTCCCTTCCCTCCCTCCCCCTTCATACACCTCAGTCCAGCCTCGTCGCCCCGTCATGCGCCCCAGCAACATCCCCCCCCCCCGAACCTACCCCCAGCCTTGCCAGTAGCGACACAGTCCACACACACACACAAGTTGCCAGGACTGGACAGTAACACGACACTATCCGTGCCACACACCTGTCGCTCAGCCCCTCTACCGCAGCCACTCAAACATGAGATAAAGAAGTCTGGCAAGCAACCGCAAGCATGACGAGGAAGTCCTAGCGCTGGCCGCAGACGTCGTGCGAAATACCCAGTAGTAAATCCATTCCTCTTAATGGTCGATCGAGTGATATCGTCACCTACCCATACGTCGGGAATGGGCGAAAATTTCAGCTTCCGTCTCTCAAGAGACGCGAAGCTCCGGGAGTTCGGAAGATCGTGCAAAAGCGTCGTCGGGCGAGTGTGCACCTCGAGTCTGTGTGACCGATTCCCTTCGACAGTCCCTAAAAAAACCTGCCTTCTCGCATCGGCCATCATTCATGGAGGTTGTGTTCTCAAAGCACGCAAAATGCCATCTCAAAGCACGCAAAATGCCACGTCGTCCTGGAAGGGGAGTAACTGGTAAACAACAGGCTACCAGATACCCATCATTACACCCACAAGGTGAGTAACTGATCCAATGGGTAACAGATAACTATCATTACTTTCGCAAGAAGATATCCATGGGAACTTGAGGCAAAATTTAACCAGGTATTAGTCACATTGTAAGCTAACCTGGTCACCCGCACCAAACACGAGAAGCGAAAAAATACGACAGTAAACATGAGACACGTGGGGAAGGGTTTCGTCAAGTGAACGCCTTTCTTGGCCAAGGGACGTCAAGTTATGCTACAGCATCGCACCGTCGTGCTCAAGGGTCGTACCGTCGTGCTAAAAGGGTCGTACAGTCGTGCTAAAAGGATCGTACCGTCGTCCTCAAGGATCATACCGTCGTGCTCAAGGGTCGCACCGTCGTGCTCAAGGGTCGTACCGTCGTGCTCAAGGGTCGCGCCGTCATGCTCAAGGGTCGTACCGTCGTGCTCAAGGGTCGTACCGTCGTGCTCAAGCATCACACCGTCATGCTGAAGTGGGGGGGTCGCAGGTCAGTGCTACACCGAAAATCGTAGGATAGAGATCAATCTCCACCAGGATCTCCCCATACAACAACACACCAGAAGATAATCCATAAGTCATCACGCCTCACCATGGCACCGTCCGTGCACCACACACACACACACACACACACACACACACACAAGTGGAGAACACTGCCAGCATGGCTCATGATGATTCTGGATCCATTGAGACGTAGGTGAACCCAGTATTTGACTATTACAAAACTCATCAATGCGATGAAGACACTCCAGTCTCCAACACTGCCCATTAGCCTATAATTACGGGATGTTATCCGACATGTAATAAACCCCTTACTTCTGACCACCCTCAATAAACAGAGCAATTACGCGATATTTCATTTCAACTAAAGGTTTGTCATTCATATAATTCTATATAATTACCCGACCAGAATATGATCCTAAACGCGTTATTAAAAACATTATTCTATGTCTATGGTTTCAGAATGGTATAACAAGGTGAACCCCATTATGATCATTATTCTGTCATATTCAAAAGGGAAGCGAGATGTCGAAGTTTTCAGTGTGATCAGTGCCTAAGGCGTGGCAGGCAGCCGCGTGAAACATCATACAGTGGCACGGTGAGGGGGAATTCTTCCTCTCACTGTTCCTCAGGCTATCTTTGGCCCGGATCCACCAGACGACTTCTGATCTCGACGTCCAAAACGTATCTTGCTTCACCAACACAAACATCAGCACCACCAACAACGTCATCACAAACAGCAAGACGACAGCCACCAACATCACTAGTAGGGAAAGCAACAGCAGCATGAATGACAGCAACAGCAGAAGCAGCAGCAGCAGCAGAAAAAAAGGCATCTGCAACAACATTAACAGCACCAAGACTCACAGGAGGGCAGCAGCAGTGCCGAGAAAAGCAATAGCATCAGCAGAAGCAGAGGCAGCAGGAGGAACAGCATCAACAGAAGCAGAGGCAGCAGAAGCAGCAGCATCAACTGAAGCAGAGGCAGCAGGAGCAACAGCATCAACAGAAGCAGAGGCAGCAGGAGCAACAGCATCAACAGAAGCAGAGGCAGCAGAAGCAGCAGCATCAACTGAAGCAGAGGCAGCAGGAGCAACAGCATCAACAGAAGCAGAGGTAGCAGGAGCAACAGCATCAACAGAAGCAGAGGCAGCAGGAGCAACAGCATCAACAGAAGCAGAGGCAGCAGGAGCAACAGCATCAACAGAAGCAGAGGCAGCAGGAGCAACAGCATCAACAGAAGCAGAGGCAGCAGAAGCAGCAGCATCAACTGAAGCAGAGGCAGCAGGAGCAACAGCATCAACAGAAGCAGAGGTAGCAGGAGCAACAGCATCAACAGAAGCAGAGGCAGCAGGAGCAACAGCATCAACAGAAGCAGAGGCAGCAGGAGCAACAGCATCAACAGAAGCAGAGGCAGCAGGAGCAACAGCATCAACAGAAGCAGAGGCACCAGGAGCAACAGCATCATTAGAAGCAGGAGCAGCAGTACTAACAGAAGCACCAGGAACAGCAACGGTAACAACGGCAGCACAGCATAAAAGAAATCAAAAGCATTAGCAACAGCAGCCACAGCAGCAACAGCAGCCACAGCAGCAACAGCAGAAGCATCTCCAAGAAGAGCGAAGAACAGCTCACAGCACCACACAGCAACAGAACCGCAACCACAGCCAACACCGATGACAAGAAACGCCAAAAAAACAAACAACAACAGCAATGACAACAGTAGCAGCAAGAACAGGAGCAACAGACGCAGCAGCGAGAGGAACAGCAACACAGCAGCGGGAACCACACCGTCAACACCACGAACACCAGCAGCAGGACGTAGCACCACCTCCTCCTCCTCCTCCACCACTACCCAGTAGCAGCCACAGCTACAACGGTACACTTTACTGACGCCCTTAATGACGGCTCGACACAGCAGAAGTCTTCCCGACGTGTCCTCAACCCGGTCATTTCGATTCTTTATAGTGATTTGCATATACCAGGCCGCCAATTAGCAGGGGCTGCCAGGCACTATTATGACCCCACTGCCTTAACCATATTCACTCTCCTAATACACCTTCCCCTCAGGCCTCAGAGGTACACAGTTATTACCTCACTTGCCAAACTGAAAACATCATTCATTATACCTATTATTTATATATATATATATATATATATATATATATATATATATATATAACGCGTAATCTATTACCTTCATAATTTCTTAATAAAAAATTTCTTGACAGTCTCTGCCAATTAGGAAAACTTATAAAGCAACTACACACACTAATCTTTGAGAAAAAAAAAAAAATAAGATCACAGACTAAATTCATTCGTGGGACACCACAATCTTGGATTACTACCTGCCCGCGCGTTCGTTGAAGTCTCCAATCCCCAACACAGCAGTCGAACCCGCCCTTCGAACTACTGTGGTTGGGAAATCCCCATTATCACTGACACCAATCAATAACAGTGCTTGCTCCCATCCTTTGACCGTCCGACCATGTTACCAGCCATGTCAACTGACCAATTTTCACTCGAGAAACCAGAAGAGATTTCAGAATTCTGAAAAATACACTCGTAAAGACGAGGAAAAAAAAAGGTAATACACAATAAATGGTTACCTTTACGAACAAGAGGGATTGTGGGTGAAGCAAATCACTTGGCAAACTTGTTCTTTAATTACAGGTCATTCTGAGACTAGTAATAAGATAAGCACAAAATGAGAACAGATGCAAAATGGTAATTAAGAATTCCAAGAAATCTTAAACACGCAACCGTGAGATATATATATATATATATATATATATATATATATATATATATATATATATATATATATATATATATTTTTTTTTTTTTTTTTTTTTTTTTTTTTTTTTTTTTTAGACTTTGTCGCTGTCTCCCGCGTTTGCGAGGTAGCGCAAGGAAACAGACGAAAGAAATGGCCCAACCCCCCCCCATACACATGTACATACACACGTCCACACACGGAAATATACATACCTACACAGCTTTCCATGGTTTACCCCGGACGCTTCACATGCCTTGATTCAATCCACTGACAGCACGTCAACCCCTGTATACCACATCGCTCCAATTCACTCTATTCCTTGCCCTCCTTTCACCCTCCTGCATGTTCAGGCCCCGATCACACAAAATCCTTTTCACTCCATCTTTCCACCTCCAATTTGGTCTCCCTCTTCTCCTCGTTCCCTCCACCTCCGACACATATATCCTCTTGGTCAATCTTTCCTCACTCATTCTCTCCATGTGCCCAAACCATTTCAAAACACCCTCTTCTGCTCTCTCAACCACGCTCTTTTTATTTCCACACATCTCTCTTACCCTTACGTTACTTACTCGATCAAACCACCTCACACCACACATTGTCCTCAAACATCTCATTTCCAGCACATCCATCCTCCTGCGCACAACTCTATCCATAGCCCACGCCTCGCAACCATACAACATTGTTGGAACTACTATTCCTTCAAACATACCCATTTTTGCTTTCCGGGATAATGTTCTCGACTTCCACACATTTTTCAAGGCTCCCAAAATTTTCGCCCCCTCCCCCACCCTATGATCCACTTCCGCTTCCATGGTTCCATCCGCTGACAGATCCACTCCCAGATATCTAAAACACTTCACTTCCTCCAGTTTTTCACCATTCAAACTCACCTCCCAATTGACTTAACCCTTAACCCTACTGTACCTAATAACCTTGCTCTTATTCACATTTACTCTTAACTTTCTTCTTCCACACACTTTACCAAACTCCGTCACCAGCTTCTGCAGTTTCTCACATGAATCCGCCACCAGCGCTGTATCATCAGCGAACAACAACTGACTCACTTCCCAAGCTCTCTCATCCCCAACAGACTTCATACTTGCCCCTCTTTCCAAGACTCTTGCATTTACCTCCCTAACAACCCCATCCATAAACAAATTAAACAACCATGGAGACATCACACACCCCTGCCGCAAACCTACATTCACTACATATATATATATATCCTAGCCTAAGCCAGGTACTCAATCCATCGACCAACCCCTCGGGAAGGATGAAGAGCTGGGTCGACTGCGGGCCGACCCGCGATTCCAACCTATATACTCTCGATCTGTATGCGCCACGACCACCACTGATAAATGCTACACCACGATGGCCCGTGAGTGAGTCTATGATCATTACTCCACTTCCAGTGGACTGGCGGGTGGATCAGGCACACACATCCTCCACATAACCCGCATCCAGTGGGTTACGGTGGCAACGCGTAGACTTCCACACATAAACATGCGTCTTAATTTTTCCACCTTACACACACGTAAGCTGATCCGTCAACTGAGGCCAATGTCTTCTTCCTTCATTACCAACTCCACATCCAAGCTGCTGCTTCCATTTCATTCGATGGCCAACAATATCTCTAGCCTTCATCAGGAACTATACGACAATAAACAGTGGGTTATGAAGAGGAAGACGTTAAGCAAATGTTTGTTTCACAAACACAAAAGTAAACCTGAAGTTTATCAATCTTGGATGAACTTCACAGTGACTGGCATGAGGCTCATCTGCTAGCGCTCTGCAAAACTTCATATAACTCTGTTGGTTTTGTATTGCTGAACTGCAGCCTAGGGGCAAAGGGATCTCAGTTGGAAGGAGGTGAAGGTGGCAAGGCTGGTGCAGTAGCTTTATTAAGATCTGTTGAATGAGGTCCAGGTGATGGATGGCTAGGGAGAGTTGGGCAGGACTAGTGTGTTCAGAACCTCTCGAAAAGTGGCCGAAGATGGACTGAGTCTTGATCCTTGTAAGCCCATTTTCCTCATCTTTATATTTCTAGCAGTCCCTCTTGTGTGGTGGACAAGGAGGAGGACCAAGGCAGGGAGGTTACAGGTGGGGGGTTCGAGAGGAATCAGAGCCGAGCAGAGATGTCCCTGAGGTCTGCTGCTGCAGAGACTCCCAAGTGTCTTGTGTCGACGAAGAATGTGGAAACGACAGCTGGTCGCAGGCATGGTGGGGGTGTTAAGATTTCTCCCAAGATCGTATTTCACGAAGTGGCCCGTTACGGATGGCCTTGTGAAGGTTAGCGTTGCTGTGCATGTGTGTGTGTGTGTGTGTGTGTGTGTGTGTGTGTGTGTGTGTGTGTGTGTGTGTGTGTGTGCATGCGTCTCTGCGTGTGTGTAACAGGTTTTCAGGTGTAATTAACAATAATGGGTTTGCTATCCAGTCTGTGGGTCCTGTGTAATTGCCAACACACGAACTTTTGTTATTTATGTTTTCAACTACACACTGCCGACTGGGACGAAAAAAAAAGGGGGAGAAAAAAAAGTTAATATATTCCAAAATGGAACGTACACAGAACGCGTTCTGCAATTTTCCACTCAAATCTCGCATTAACTCGGGCTCTTTCTTGAGGTCCTTCTCGAACGATCGAACTTGATCGCCTGAGATTACAGGTTATCGAACAACGTCTCCTCATTTTCGCCATCTCGGCTTCCCATCCATCTTGGTTCACTCACTCTGCCATCTGTTTCGTGGCTTGTCATCACTCCTGGAGCTGTCGTAACCATCACACACACACACACACACACACACACACACGACCCCGGCCGTGTTGAAGTTCACCCACACGTCCACACAAAGCCACACTCCGCTCAACACTCGTGAACGTCATGACACACATACGTGTCGACACCAAGTGAGCGACGTGCTACCGCAGCACGACCAGATTTGGTCGTGGGGGCTGAGGCCTGGCGTGATGGATGGACGTCTGAGGGGTGAGGAGGTGAGATGTCAGCAGCAGGGAGGGTGGCTGGGAAAGTGTGGGAGAGCAATGCTGGGAGAGAGTGGGTGTGTAAGGAAGAGATAGGATGGTGGGGGGATGAGGCGGTGGTAAGTGAATGGACAGGATGGAGACAAGGATAGTGAGGGAGTGAGAGGTAGGACCATGGTGGCTGTGTGTGAGGATGTTGACGGATAGATAGATACTGACTGCATTGAACACCAAACGGGAGGAGAGAACAGCGTGAGTGGCGAGGACTGGGGTTTCTGGCAAGCATAGTGGAGAGGATCAAGAGTGCAACTACGTATTCATAATGACCTGCTTAATACAATTCGGGGAGGGAGTTCTATATACACTCGTAGGGCCCTAGTTTTCTAACTTTCTATATCATCAAGGGTCTCTTTAAATAGTTATGTACTACCGGCATCCACACTTTCGTGTGTGTGTGTGTGTGTGTGTGTGTGTGTGTGTGTGTGTGTGTGTGTGTGTGTGTGTGTGTGTGTGTGTGTGTGTTACGGGGAGAGAATTTCACACTCGTGCTGCCCCGTCTTATAACCTGTTATCACTGCACCAAATCTTTAGTCTTATGTGTGTGTCTACACACACACACACACACACACACACACACACACACACACACACACACACATTCCCTGGTAGGTACCCAGTTATCAACCAGCCCCGAGGGGAGGACAAACAACAGGGAATGGCTGTGGTCCGATTGCCAGGCCTAGGACTCGAATCCATGTGTTTGTGTGGCAGGTAAGGCAGCCACTACCTCGCCTCACGTTACCCACAGACCAGGTCCTGCTACGCCACCACCATGCAGGCTAGCAGAGTCGCCCACACAGCTGGGTGAGGGTGAGCCACGCAGCTCGAGCTTCCCTCACCTGCAACACACTCCCGACTCTCCGTCACAGGAGGCATCGGTAGGCCACGGCCGTACCAGACTAGGTCTCCTCACCCGCCACCTTCCCGGACAAGCCCTTTACATAAGCCGTCGAGTCGTAAGGCGGCAGGAGAGAACACGCCGGAGGCTCGGGCATCAATCATCATAATATCGGGGGGAGGAGAGAGAGAGAGAGAGAGAGAGAGAGAGAGAGAGAGAGAGAGAGAGAGAGAGAGAGAGAGAGAGAGAGAGAGAGAGAGAGAGCTCTCGCACACGTGGCCATCAGGACCCCACGACTCAAATAACCTCGACAGCTCCCCCCAAAACACTGCTATTACACTCCCATAATTTCATCGGTGTCCCTATCAAAGATGGAGCGGGTCGAAACCAGTGGAGCTGCCTTTATTTTCCTCTGAGTTAAACGATGGATTAGGGTTCGTTTATAGAGCGTGCGCCGGTGACGAGGGTCGTATGGACGAGGGGTCCGCCTCTGTGGTCTCTGGGTGAAGACCATACAATGAAGGTTGAGGGGTGGGGGTGAGTGGGGGTTCCAGCCTCTCGTCCAGTGCACAGTCAACACAGACGCCCTTCAAGCGGTGTCCATACGTCATTACAACACCACAACCAGAGTTTCAACGTATCCTAAGAACCTTCATGGCCAAGTTGCCACTATCTCTAAAAAGACATCGGGCACTTACGACTCAACTGCCCAGCACTCTACGACACACACACACACACACACACACACACACACACACACACAGACGCACAAATACAACGTCAAAACACTTCACGTCCTGTGGACGTGACCAGCTTCCTGAGCGCTGCAGGCGCCTGACAAAGGACTCCCTGGGGAAGGATGTAGGTCAGCACCATATGTACGATACTGGGATAAGAAGGTACTTTAAGATACAGTAAGGCAAGGTATATATATATAAGACACCTAATTGTATTACCCCTGAACCATATTTACGGGGGTTTCCCCCGGCGTCAAGGCTGCACTCCAGCCAGGAACAAGGAAATGACCCCACTCGTTTGGAATGAGAATTCCCTCGACGAGACCTTACCTACCTCGACCGAGGCGACTCTGCGCACTTGGCGTAACCACGTAACCACAGGCAGGCGGTCTCCCGCAACAGACATGGCTACAGCAAATGTACCACTAAAACATGACAAGGATGAAACTAGTTTTCCCTATATCGAGAAGACTCAAGAGGGCGAGCGCATGAGATAACAATGTACATCAGGATTCCAGCCTTGGCGTCCACCACCATCGTCATCGTCACGAAGAGCCAAAGGAAGAACAGGATGTGGGAGGAGGAGGAGGAGAGAAAGAGGTGATAAACCAGGAGAGGAGAGGGAGAGAGAGGAAAAGGGAAAGATCAGAGGAAGAGGAAAAGCAGAGAATAGGAAAATACAGAGGTCAGGAGATGGAGAAAGTAGGGGACATCGCGACCAATCTTGGAGGACATTCGTTCCCTTACAATACACCCTCAGGGACACGGACGCCTTCCTCTGACCTTCTGACTCCACAGCTGCCAGCGGGAGCATCCCTTCATCCGAAGAACCAACTCGGACCAACGCCACTACCTCGGTAGAACAAAGGACAATCTCAGACCAGCACTGAGTAACAGCAGACAACTCGACACGGGAGAGAGAGAGAGAGAGAGAGAGAGAGAGAGAGAGAGAGAGAGAGAGAGAGAGAGAGAGAGAGAGAGAGAGATAGAGAGAGAGAGAGCCTGACAGACGGGGATGAAGACTCGGTACCACACTTAACACTGTCAGTATGACAGTCCTTGGGCCCAGAGGGTACAATAAGACCAGGTGTGGCTGTTAACCCACTCATAACGAGCTACATTTAACCTCCGGAAACGTGAAGTGTCCCGGATACAGAAACAAAAACACAACTCTATCTGAATACTACACTAAAATATCAAATACCTGAAAGATACAAGAAACGCTATTCGACGCATGGGAGAAAAAACAAAAAAACAAAAACAACACATCTACCTGAAGCACACACATTATACGACGGATGGAGCACAAAAAAAAAAAAAAAAATGCCGGGGTGTAAGTCTCTACCTGAAGGACACATTACTCCCCATTCCACACACTGGACGTAAAAAGCCGGGGTATAAGTCTGCCTAAAGGACACACCACACACTATATATACCACACACGGCACACTATATATACCACACACGGCACACTATATATACCACACATGGAACACAACAAACAAAAGGCCTCTGCACACAATCCCCTGCAACCACTCGCGAACGTTACTAACAAACAACTGAACAATAATAAACAATGCTCTCTCTCTCTCTCTCTCTCTCTCTCTCTCTCTCTCTCTCTCTCTCTCTCTCTCTCTCTCTCACACACACACACACACACACACACACACCGCACTAGCTGTGGGTATTGGCTGCTATCCATCAGGAGGAAGGTGGGCACGGAGGAGGAGGAGGAGGAGGAGGCCCAGCAGTAATGACCCCTGCGTCAGGAGGAGGCCGTTGTTGGCTGGTCATTAGACACCGCCACACCACCACACCGCCAAACCACCACACAAAAAAATGCGATCACACTATGATATCGTAATGGCACAGACACTGCCATAAATCCTGCCGGTCTATTTCAATGTTTTCCTTTAATGGTCGCCGTTTAAAGAGCAAATGCTGGCCACCAGAAGACGCTGATCTTAAAGCAGATGCCGACAGGGAGAGTTATGGCCTGTGTGTGTGTGTGTGTGTGTGTGTGTGTGTGTGTGTGTGTGTGTGTGTGTACGTGATCCTTTGTGGATCATGGGGATAACCTAACACTTGTGGGTCTCCTTTTATCTGTCTATCTATCTATCTATCTATCTTATTGATATACTATCATCATTATAATCATATTCATCATTACTATCATTATCCTTTCATCTATCTATCTATCTATCTATCTTATTGATATACTATTATCATTATAATCATATTCATCATTACTATCATTATCCTTTCATCTATCTATCTATCTATCTATCTTATTGATATACTATTATCATTATAATCATATTCATCATTACTATCATTATCCTTTCATCTATCTATCTATCTATCTATCTTATTGATATACTATTATCATTATAATCATGTTCATCCTTACTATCATTATCATTACTATTATCATTACTATTATCAATGTTATCATCATCATTATTACTACTTTTATTACTATCATTATCAATCACTCAACCCCAGTACCCCATTCATGGAGATCTTGTGGCTACAAGGCTACACTCCACTCAGGAGCAGGGAAATGCTGGACTCCTTTGGCGAGAGAAGGACCTTGACAACAATGTACGTCTATCCATCCAATGACCATCACCCATGCCTGCCGAGGATAATACTTTCCACACACAATGATATATCTTATGTGAGTATAATATATCCTATGTGAGTATACTATATCCTATGTGAGTATAATATACCCTATGTGAGTATAATACATCCTATGTGAGTATAATATACCCTATGTGAGTATAATATATCCTATGTGAGTATAATATACTCTATGTGAGTATAATATATCCTATGTGAGTATAATATACCCTATGTGAGTATAATACATCCTATGTGAGTATAATATACCCTATGTGAGTATAATACATCCTATGTGAATATAATATACCCTATGTGAGTATAATATACCCTATGTGAGTATAATATATCCTATGTGAGTATAATATACCCTATGTGAGTATAATACATCCTATGTGAGTATAATATACCCTATGTGAGTATAATATATCCTATGTGAGTATAATATACCCTATGTGAGTATAATATATCCTATGTGAGTATAATATACCCTATGTGAGTATGATACATCCTATGTGAGTAAAATGTATCCTATGTGAGTATATCCTATGTTAGTATAATATATCCTATGTGAGTATAATATATATTATGTGAGTAAAATGTATCCTATGTGAGTATATCCTATGTTAGTATAATATATCCTATGTGTGTATAATACATCCTATGTGAGTAAAATGTATCCTATGTGAGTATATCCTATGTTAGTATAATATATCCTATGTGAGTATAATATATATTATGTGAGTAAAATGTATCCTATGTGAGTATATCCTATGTTAGTATAATATATCCTATGTGAGTATAATATATACTATGTGAGTAAAATGTATCTTATGTGAGCTGAGATTCAATCGTATCAAATATTCCACAAACTCAGATCTTCCTCCTTGTTGACACATTCCTTGTTGAACCATGTCAATCTCTCCTCCACCCTCCTCTCTCCTCCCTCCTCCTCCTCCTCCTCCTCCCTTACCCTCCTGTATTAGCACCCAGTGGTGCCCAGTTTCAGACCCCACTACATCTTGTTCCACAAGTCTATACTCTAGTTACAAAATTCCACAGCAGAGATGGACTGGTAGGGGAATGTTAGCCACCCGGGAAACATATAGGAGATCCAGAAACGTGTACTGTCCTGCATCAGAACAAATCATTAAGAACAGTTTAAGAGAGTCACAGTGCTGTGTAAACACGGCACTTTAGAACAACCAAACCACTATCCAGCGAGCAATATAAACCACTTTAACGATACAGGCAGTTTACGAAAAAATCTCTCTCTCTCTCTCTCCTCTCTCTCTCTCTCTCTCTCTCTCTCTCTCTCTCTCTCTCTATATATATATATATATATATATATATATATATATATATATATATATATATATATACACATATATAGCATGCTAGAGGGTGTAGCTACTGTGTCTTCTGCTCAAACTCAAAGTGTTGCGTCGCACACTCAAACAGCCAACCGGATCGTGCGCTCGCTCACGCTACTTCCACCATCCACCAGTCTTGCTCCACTAACACACATCATCAACATTCTACGAGAGGACATTCAACAGCGGACAACAGCATCACCATTTTACGACGACGGTTAACGGCATCGGCAGTTTACAGCGGTAATTAACAACGTCATCAGTTTACAACCAACACCACTGCACGTCAAGTACAAACACTTCTTTTTAGCGTCAACCTAACCAACAGAATCAGAAAACAGGTAAAGTAACTACAATAGCTACAGTAACTACAACAGGTAAAGTAACTACAATAGCTACGGTAACTACAACAGGTAAAGTAACTACAATAGCTACAGTAACTACAACAGGTAAAGTAACTACAATAGCTGCAGTAACTACAACAGGTAAAGTAACTACAATAGCTACGGTAACTACAACAGGTAAAGTAACTACAATAGCTGCAGTAACTACAACAGGTAAAGTAACTACAATAGCTACGGTAACTACAACAGGTAAAGTAACTACAATAGCTACGGTAACTACAACAGGTAAAGTAACTACAATAGCTACGGTAACTACAACAGGTAAAGTAACTACAATAGCTACGGTAACTACAACAGGTAAAGTAACTACAATAGCTACGGTAACTACAACAGGTAAAGTAACTACAATAGCTACGGTAACTACAACAGGTAAAGTAACTACAATAGCTACGGTAACTACAACAGGTAAAGTAACTACAATAGCTGCGGTAACTACAACAGGTAAAGTAACTACAATAGCTACGGTAACTACAACAGGTAAAGTAACTACAATAGCTGCAGTAACTACAACAGGTAAAGTAACTACAATAGCTACGGTAACTACAACAAGTAAAGTAACTACAATAGCTACGGTAACTACAACAGGTAAAGTAACTACAATAGCTGCGGTAACTACAACAGGTAAAGTAACTACAATAGCTGCAGTAACTACAACAGGTAAAGTAACTACAATAGCTACGGTAACTACAACAGGTAAAGTAACTACAATAGCTACGGTAACTACAACAGGTAAAGTAACTACAATAGCTGCAGTAACTACAGCAGGTAAAGTAACTACAATAGCTACGGTAACTACAACAGGTAAAGTAACTACAATAGCTGCAGTAACTACAACAGGTAAAGTAACTACAATAGCTACGGTAACTACAACAGGTAAAGTAACTACAATAGCTACGGTAACTACAACAGGTAAAGTAACTACAATAGCTGCAGTAACGACAACAGGTAAAGTAACTACAATAACTACAGTAACGACAACAGGTAAAGTAACTACAATAGCTACGGTAACTACAACACGTAGAGTAACTGCAATAGCTACAGTAACTACAACAGGTAAAGTAACTACAATAGCTGCAGTAACGACAACAGGTAAACTAACTACAATAGTTACAGTAACTACAACACGTAGAGTAACTTCAATAGCTACAGTAACAACAACAGGTAAAGTAACTACAATAGCTACAGTAACTACAACAGGTAAAGTAACTACAATAACTACAGTAATTACAACTGGTAAAGTAACTACAATAACTACAGTAACGACAACAGGTAAAGTAACTACAACAGCTACAATAACTACAACAGGTAAATCAACTACAACATCAATTTTCAGCACTGTACGACAACCTGGGCCACACGTACCATCAAGAAACGCCATCAACGTTTCACAACACCAACAACAGCAGATTACAACACCAACAACAACAGATTACAACACCAACAACAACAGATTACAACACCAACAACAACAGATTACAACACCAACAACAACAGATTACAACACCAACAACAACAGATTACAACACCAACAACAACAGATTACAACACCAACAACAACAGATTACAACACCAACAACAACAGATTACAACACCAACAACAACAGATTACAACACCAACAGTCACAGCCTCCATCGGTAGTTTTACAACCTAACCTTGCAACATTACCATTCACCAACACAACGAACACCACCAGCAGCTTCCATCACCAATCTACAACACAAGCTAACAACATCCACATCCTACACCAACAACAGCAGCCTCCACCAGCAGTTAACCATAGCCCCATCCTCCACCAACAACAACCTCCTCCTCCTCCTCCTCCACCACCAGTCTACAACACACACTGACAGCAGCCACATCCTCCGCCAACTCCACCACCAGCAGCAGCTCACAACACAAGCTAACAACAGCTGCATCATCCGCCAACACCATCATCACCAACAACAACAACAACAACCTCCACCACCACCACCACCAGTCCACAACACCAGCCGACAACAGCCGCCGACGATGGACGACGTTCAGTAGGAGACAAAAACGATCCAATCACAGCCTGGCGTTTTTAACGACCAATTAAACTGGAGAAGTAGACCACCCCGGGGCTGGGGCCGGGACCCGGGGGCCACCAAGTATGTAGCACAAGCGGGGCAGCAGCAGCAGACGGGGCAGGAGCAGGGCGGGGCGGGAGCTTCCTTACCCCTCCCCCCACCTCTCTCTCTCTCTCTCTCTCTCTCTCTCTCTCTCTCTCTCTCTCTCCACTCCTGCTCCTTTCCTGGGCATCCCACTGTGTTCCGCTTCCCC
>NC_092228.1:17048892-17071392 GCF_036320965.1 Panulirus ornatus
TCTCTCTCTCTCTCTCTCTCTCAACAACCGGCTCGGATTTCATTGTACTTCGGCCGGCCGAGAAGAAAGAGAGAGAGAGAGAGAGAGAGAGAGAGAACACCCAACACTACCCATGTATAGTACGCCAACCCCGAAACCACCTTCGTAGAAAATTAGGGTTACGCCCATCTCTCATGGGCAAGTTGCGTATGACAGTGCGTACAGGAGTTACAATGGCGATTTCTGACCTTCTCTTTTTTGTGTGTGTGTGTGTGTGTATCTGAAGTTCTACGTTGCTGGCAATACACGTCCTGAACACACCACGTGATGGTGACGCGTTACCAAGCTGACTATAACACGTGGTCAACGTGACACTGCCTCAACGTATCTGTGAGAAATCTTAACATTCAGCATGGTACGTGGTTGACATGAAACTGGTTCCGAAATCCCACGTGGTCGACATGACACGTAGCGCGCATGATTCGTGCATGACGTCTGCTAAATTCAACACGAGAATGGCTTCAGCATGGTATACACTGGGCTTGATGTGTGCTCATTACAATGTAGTACCCAACATGACGGAAGCCGTGGGAGAGAAACGTGTTCATCACGTCACGTGAGGATAACGACGCATGCTTCAACACGGCACGTGCCCAACTGGATACGTCCTTCAACACGGCACGTGCCCAACATGAAATACGCGCGCGCTCAACACGGCACGTGTCCAACGTGATACATGCTCAACACGGCATGTGCCTAAGGTGATACCTGCTCAACACAGCAGGTGCCCAACATGAGACATGCATAACACGGCACATGCCCAACACGAAATGTTCAACACAAGAAGTGTTCAACAGCACATGATGAACGTAACGTATGACACGACATCATACGGCGGGTAGCCTGCGACGCGCCACGCGCTGTGGTCCACACTAAGTGGCGCATGACACGCCACGTGCTATGGGTGGCGCATGACACGCTACGTGCTGTGGGTGGCGCATGACACGCTACGTGCTGTGGGTGGCGCATGACACGCTACGTGCTGTGGGTGGCACATGACACGCCACGTGCTGTGGGTGGCGCATGACACACTAGGTGCTGTGAGTGGCGCATGACACGCTAGGTGCTGTGGGTGGCGCATGACACGCTAGGTGCTGTGGCTGCCACATGACAGGCCACGTGCTGTGGCTGCCACATGACAGGCCACGTGCTGTGGCGTGGAGCAGGAGAGGCCACGTGCCGGAGACGGCTTGGCTGCCACATGACGGTGGCGGAGCCCCAGGTAGACAAGACACCTTGCGAACCACAGCCCCAGCGACGCACGCACACACGCAAACGACAGCCATCACAACGCCCTCCGTGCGGTCTCCAGGGACGGCTTATTACGCCAGGTGACCCGTGTCGCCCCGACCGGAGGGCCGAGTCGGTGCCCCACGGGTAGGTAGGTAGGTGGGTAGGTAGGTAGCCAAGCACAGGGCTAACCAGCACGAGAACTACAGACCACGTCGCGCCATCGCGCACCAAGACTAACCTCAACCCGGGGCGCAAGCCACAGCTCCTCCCTCGCTACCCGGGGACACCGTGCATCACTCGGGGTCTCTTTGAGGACTCAGGGTCCTCCCGCATCCCAACTATCCATCAGCGGAGGAGGTGATCAGGAGGGACGTCCCGGGTGGCTGGAAGGACCAGGACCACGGGATTACAGGGGTCCAGTTGATGCCGGTTAACGAAGGCTGCAGGAGGAGGAGGAGGAAGAGGAGAAGGAGAGGAGGACACGTCCAGAGTAGAGCCAGCTGGCTGGAGTGTCTCTGAGGCCGGCAGCCCCCAAGGAGGGAAAACCTGTCCTGAAGTAGTTCCTTCTGGCGCAAGTCGCGCCTCGCTTCAGGCACCGACCACCACCACCACCACCACCACCATCACCACAGCCATCAACTACTACTGCCACTTCGACACAAAACATCACACAGCAGGACCAGCAGCAGCAGCAGCGGGTACCAAGGGCAGGATCAGTAGCGCCAGCAGGAGTAACAATAGCAATGGGAGCCTGAAGGAACAGGAGGGAGTGATTAGAGTAGCAACAGGAGGAGGAGGAGGAGGAGCGATGGCAGGTGGTGGAAGTGGCAGAGCAGCCAGACGGACAAGCACCAAATTTATGAGGTAAGAAGAGGAGGTACTTAAACCACGAGGAGGTGGCCGGGGGAGGTGAGGTAAGCGTTTACGACACCAAGAATATGACAGAAAATAATTCCCGGGTCAGAGACAGAGGACGACGCGCCGACGATGACCGTAGACGAAATACGAAAGAAAACGGTAATGAAAAGATGAGGTAGAAGAAGAAGAAGAAGAAGGAAGGAGGGATGGGGGTGTGGTTACTACACAGGAAGAACAGATAACAGGAGACATGATGGTCCATGGCGAGGTTACCTGCGGTCATTATCTCATGTGTTGGTAGAAATAAGATGGTGAAGCAGGAAGGATACCTAGAGGAACTACTGTCTGAGGCGAGTGTGAGGGATGACTGATGCAAGAGGAAGGAGGAGGTTAGTGGGGTTCACGGAGGAAGTGTTTCATTCAGCGCTCCGGGCGACCCACATCACAGCAAGCAGGACTTCGCCCCAGGCGATGATGAGGAAGACAGCCCACGTCCATAGCTAACGGGGCCAGAGACAGAGGAGCGAATCGAAGTGTCTTTACGATACAAACCTCACACACCAGACGGAGGTACGTATACTCCTGCCTACGTAAGCTTACCACTGAGGCGTTAAATGTAGGTCGGGGCGACCGACTTGCTGCTCGACGCTGAGGCGCTCTCTCATCAGCATGCATCAGCAGCATGTGAGGCCACAGAGATCTGAACTCGCATGTCACACTTACCCATGGTGTGGACGCGGACGCTTGGACGCCAAGGGTATACCCGAACATTTCTTCTTGATTCGGAATGAACAGATTGAAAAAAAAGGGATACTAAGTAAAGGAAAAGAAAAATCTTATAACGGATGACCCATGAAACATATCTTGCTCTATGAGGGAAGCGACAGAACGGACACCGGGAAAAAGACTGATAGGGATTACGTAGCTGGACTGTCGTTGAGAAGCACGCCTCCAGCCCCATTCGTTGGAGGATTCGTCCTGTGCGCTCACGGTCACGATATACGAGTTCGAAAACAGTTCTTCATAACAGTATACTGCTCTTGGTTACCGGATCGACCGAGACAGTTCACCTTGTGCATTCATCTGTTCAATGAAGGTCTGCTTTCTTCATAACCAGCTTTGATGTTCACAGCAGCAGCAGCAGAAGTTACTCTTACAAGGTTAAATACCGCGCTGCCCCTTACGACATCTTGGGAGTCATGCTACCCCTCCGAAGACTGCGGTCACGCCCCTCCTTCGAGGTTAAGAGGTCACGCCGCACCTGCAGTGCCTGAAGTCACGTTACTCCCATGATGTCGTGGGGGTCATGCTGACGCCGTGACCCGCTGACAGTGAGCCATCGTAGATGACCCGGAAACACAATAGCCTCAACCGCTTCTCCCGTCTACAAAACCCGTTCGTTTACACCACCTCCAAACATCATACTTGACAGCGGATAAAAACCGAATAAATATGACACGAATAACTGAATAATGGGACGTTAGATGACCCCAAGAACGTCGAGTTAGGTCTGCGTCTGTGTCAGATGTCAATGTGACCTCGAGCAGCATGTTGAGTGAGCACACAAACATACCGTTAATGTTATGGGCGCGTGTGATCATCTCATCTTTGTTTACACGATCAGCTGACCCTTCGCTGACGTTATCAGCTGATCTTCGTTTACACCCTCAGCTGATTCTGATCGTTGCTTTATACGATCAGCTGACCTTCACTTTACACAATCAGCTGGCTTTTTTTGTTTCGTTGTTGTTGACAGCCCCATTCTCATTATCCACACACCAAGCTGAAGTCTTCACACAGCATATCCCCTGGGCTCTTCTTTTTGTTTTTTTTGGGCTCTATCTGTGAGACCTGACGATGCCTAAGTGTACTACAGCATCGCAACACTCCCGTGCACAGGAGCCGCAGACACCGACTGCCTGACAAGCTTGCATAAACACTGAGGGATCACACAGTGGCTTTGTCTCTACCAGCCTCCATCACCCACCCAGTCACTCCGTCTATGATCTCGTATCTGGCTGGCGCCCTGTAGGTAACATAAGGTCGGTCGATTCCCATCTTTACGCCCCCATGTGATCACAATTTACTTGATTAAACTCACACGAGATGATTCCAAGGGTCAAGCTTTGTTCACTTTATTATCTGGGATACAGCAGCGGTCTTCTGTCTTGGATAAGTGACAGGCCAAGCTGTATGTTTATACAAGCTAGAGTTCCGTCTAAGTACACGTCTATAGCGTAAGTAACTCATATGATAGTCTTAGGTTGCCCAACGAGAGGATCTATTTCAGGCGATCGGCTGTTCATTATGTACAGAAATATATGCTCTCTGATTACATGATTGGGGTCGGTCTGGTATATACGTTCGCGTCAGGTAAAACTACTGGTGCAACCAGAACTGCTAAAGGCATTAAAAGAAAAGACGAAGTTACTGAACAGTTGATACGGAAATATGCCTCGTAGATGCAGAAATGAGCAAACGGGGGTAAGGACACGATGTGGAGGCATACATCCAAATAAGCCAATATACATACATCTTCTGTCGGAGCATCAGTTTTAGTCTTTACGAGTGGGTGCCGATCGATTTGCTTATAAACTGCTGTGCTCAAAGTGACGTGCAGTGGTGTGCGAGTCGTCCGTCCACCCCCGCCCCCCTCCAGGCCAGCCAAGAGCATATATCCCAAGGCTTCCGCAATTATTCTTCCATCCTCCACACGAGGACGCTTGTGGCCCTAAGAAAAGAACTACCACACAAGGTCTGGAGGAGGAGGAGGAGGAGGAGGAGGAGGAATACTGGAACTGCCGGAGACGAGAAACATCAGAGTTCCATGACGTGAGGAAATGTAGGCGACATCCTCACAACGTCTCACCATCCTAGTGGGATACAGTGTGTACCCGACTTCTCCTATTGGGCCGGGATCATCTTTGCCTACACCCTCAACTGTACTTCAGTTAAAGAAATGGTCATCACTGGCCTGTTCCACGGTACAGTCACTTCTACGACCTGGCCTCCACGTCGATAATGACCTGGTTAGATCACAGCCTTACCAAACTACTGCGATCTTTCACTCCCTTGTCTGTTCACATGGCTTTGACCCGAGATGACCCTCCCCCCCACATCACCAATTGCTATTTCAGTTCAGGTTACACCTAGGAAGGTCATGTCACAGCCTAACTATTATACCGTTCCACATATAACCATATCAGGTTAGGAGCCTAAACTACCAATTCAATCATCAATGACCAAATCAGAACAAGCAGTTCATCAACGGAAATGACCATGATACACCATCCTTACACAGGTCAGGTCAATATAACCATCAGGTTCCCATTCAAGTCAGGTCAGGTCATTCTGGACAGGTCAGGTCAGGTCAATATAACCATCAAGTTCTCATTCAGGTCAAATCAGGTCATCCTGGACAGGTCAGGTCAGAGCCTGTTCATCTAGTCACATTACCACGAGCCAGGTCAGATGCGAGCCTCATGCGACCACCTGACCACCATAACAATAAAAGTCAGGTCGTAGACTCTTCCATCAAACAGACCTCCACATCAACAGGTCAGGTCACAGGCGATACAAGAATGACCCCTTGTCGTCACACCTGCAATAACCACATCCACTCATTACAGCTGACATCCGCAAGCACACCGAGAGATTAAGATAAGATAAGATAAAGCGGTTGGTGTCTCGCTTGAGGTGGGGAGTGGGACGCGTTCTCCACAAGGCGTTCCTGAAGGGTCCAAGGACGTGCGGCACAGCAAGAAGTGTGCAACTCTCTGCTCCTCTCTTCCTTCTGCTGACTCATCCTTGGGCGCCTCTTCCCTCGCCTGGTTACGGCCATTACACTGGTCCTCCTCCCAGCTATACCCCACTTATCCCCTCCCTCCCTCCCCTCCTCACTACTCCTTCCTCCCTCCCTGCCACTCACCCCTTCTGTGTCCCCGCCACCACAGCCAGGTGCTCTTCACGCACTGGTACCTTCATCTGTGCAATATTTACTGTCAAATTTCCACCACCCCTCCCCCTTCCCCCTGAAGGAGCCTCGCATCTGTTCTTCGTACGACATAAAATCTTCTTCGTCCTCCCTGGTCGTTCTGAAGACCCCCGAGTCTGACCCAAACAACCTACTTGATCACGTTTTTCCTTCGCTGATTTTAGTTTCTTTCCTCCTGCTTCACCAAGAACACATTACCATCTGGCCTCCCTCTCTCCCGTCCAGGTGGACAGGCACTTCAGGTTCTGCGCGTTAGTCTCCTGGCCGTGGGACTTGCCCTCCCTCCTCCTCCTCCTCCAGCAGCAGCGGCGGCAGCATCGCCATCGTCATCAGCCCGTGGTGGGCGCCCCTCACTCGGGAGTGAGGGAATCTGGTGGGAGCATCTGTGGGCATGGCTCAGCGCCGTGCATGGTAATCACTGTGGGGCCGCCACCGCCCAGGTATGAGGTAATGGCCGTCACTTCCTGAGCCGGCACCTGCCACGCCCGGGGCCAACACGCTTCTATCCCCCTTGCCCCGCCCCGGGCATGCCCCGCGGGGGTCTCCTCCATCCCCGCCACGGGACGGCCCGCACCACGCCTGCAGGACAACCATTATACCCCCGGTGTGTACGGGGGGATATACCGCCGCCCGCAGGTCAATCGCTACCGTCGAGTTATCACGGCCGCCGCAGGTGAGCCGCAGCCGCGCGCTCATCACCCACCATATTATCACCCTGTACCCTGCTATCCTCCTTCTGCCACGGGGTTCGATCCCCTGCCAAACAAAAAAAAAAAAAAACAAAGGGCCCGGGACGTACAACCTTCTACACCACACCCATACACACCACGGTGTGCGACGACATGGCAGCGCGCGCACCGTCATGCCACGTACGTACAGCAATGGATGTCTCTCTCCCTTTACGGCAGGAGATGCAGGAGGACACCATCTGTGATGGTGAAGACAGCAGTCCTGTATATACACGACCAAGATTCGGGTATTTCTAACCGGAGTCGGTGAAGCTGTCCTCAGCGATGGTTGGCTGCAGTCGTGCGGGTTCTGTAGATGGACAAGAATACCAGGATCATTAACGCCGCCAACTCCCATGTTAGAACCAGAGATCGAAGACCTTTAACACCTTCTTCAGGAGTTCACGCCCCAACTGCATACATGCGGCCCTTCGAACCATCGCCAGAGCGAACCATCGCTCGCAGTGAGGACACCATAAACCAAAAACGCCTCAGCTTACACCTACACCTGGTGTGACACTACCCAACCCCTGCAGGGTGTAAGTGTGCGCACCGATCACAACCCCCTGAGCACTGAGGGAAGGGCGGCTCGAGGGCAGGAGGTTGTGATCCCTGCCGTGAAGGGTGGTGACTGGGAAGAAGTCTCCCGAGCCAGATACTCCACTTAGGAAATGGTGGTAACGGTGCGTCACTCCAGCCCAGCTGCTCATACCTTACTCCCCTTCGCAGCCGTAGGGTTCCCCCATCCCCCCCCCCTCCCCCCGGCTAACTATCCTACCATCTCTGACGATAGTGAAGGATCCTTCTACTGAGCAATTATGATGTAAGAATCAGGGCGCTCCTTATTGTACTCATTACCCATCCGTCAACTGGGAATGAGTCTACACTTGGAACCACACGTGCTTCTTCTTCTCCACCTTCTCCTTTCTTGCTCCTTCTCCTCCTCTTCTTCTTCTTCTTCACCTTCTTCTTTCCCCCTCCTCCTCCTCCTCCTCCTCTTCTTCTTCTCTTGCTTCCTCTTCTTCCATTATTTTGCGCTCTCTCTCTCTCTCTCTCTCTCTCTCTCTCTCTCTCTCTCTCTCTCTCTCTCTCTCTCTCTCTCTCTCAGAAATGACAAGCCTTCATACTGCGTAGAGAGAGATAGATGGATAGAGAGAGAGAGAGAGAGAGAGAGAGAGAGAGAGAGAGAGAGAGAGAGAGAGAGAGAGAGAGAGAGAGAATCGTACCTACGCTCCACAGTGACGCCGACCGGCTGGACGCGGGCCTCGTGTGTTCTCGATCGCCTGGTACTAAAATACGCATCCAACCAAGACGCCAATCTATCATAATAAAAATAACAATATGACTGCTTATTACAGGCACGCACGCCCGCCCGGGCCACCATGAATTATGAGGCACGGTCATGAGTAATGAGCGTCCGAGACACTGGTTTAACTCACATCATTTTGTAAACATTAGGTACATTGCTCACACTCTAAACCCGGACCATTCTGTTAAACTTAAACCCAGATAAAACTGTTTAATCTAAAGCTGGAAATTTCTGTTAAACCTAAACCAGACACTGTTTAATCTAAAGCTGGATCATTCTGTTAAACCTAAACACAGATAAAACTGTTTAATCTAAAGCTGGATCATTCTGTTAAACATAAACCCTGATAAAACTGTTTAATCTAAATCTGGATCATTCTGTTAAACCTAAACCCAGATAAAACTGTTTAATCTAAAGCTGGAACATTGTTAAACCTAAACCCAGATAAAACTGTTTAATCTAAACCTGGAACATTCTCTTAAACCTAAATCCGGAACAAAACTGCTAAACCCAAACCCGGCACAAGTTCTTATAACTGAACCTCGAACAAAATGTTAAATCTATGCTGGAAGAAAACTTTAAACCAAGAGTAAAATGTTAAACCTAAAATCATCAACTGTTAAACCTAAACCCCAACAAACTACTAAGCCTAAACCCAACCCAAATGCTAAAAGCCCACACGAAAAACAGCACAGTAAACACAGAGCAAAGTGTCTAATCAACCCAGCACAAAACATTAAACCTAAACACAGAAAAAAGCTAACCTGGACTTGGAAACACAATGTGAAACCCTATACCGGAACGAAATGTTAAAAAACCCAGATCTTACTGCACTGTAAAACCTAAACCCGGAACAAAATGATACGAACCAAATCTCGGAACAAAATGTTAAACCAAAGTCGGGATCAGAATGATGGCAAAAAATAGGCAAAAATATCTAGTTTAGCTGCGCATCGCTACTGGGCATGGGCCGGTCTTGTTCCGCAATGCCTGTGTTGTGTTTGGAGAACACAACGGCAAGTGCGGAACATGATTTCGAGTATGATATCCTATCAAACGACTCCTATAAATGAGGCAACATCAAAGAGGGTTTAGGTATTCCATGGAAAATCTAGTGCACAACAGGCCAAAACACCACTTGCCATTAATCCAGCGAACCGAGAGACACCTCCCTTAGCCTCAATCAACTAGAGGCCGAAGAAAACAACACACACGTGTATAATACCAGCATTACGACACACGCCTGCCGCTGGAGAACCCTGTACGACCCCACCTCGCTGCGCCACCTCGTTGACAACAGGCACCATCTGTGCGGCGATGCATCTTGGTTGTGTGACCGATGTAAATTGTTCGACTCGAATATTGGACATTAAGATAAATGTTGGCTACGACGGAGGTTGGGTGAAGATTGCATCCATCCTGTTCAATCTTTTACATGTGTATTACCCACTTGAACATTATTAACTGAACAACATCCTTGATTAATACTGTTGCCGTATTTGAATGATGTCCAAACTCATATGATTCACAATTGTTATTCTATTCTCTAAACACTTCTTTGGCACTGCAAATAAATTCCCTCAGTATCCAAAGCTAAGAGCGATTTTGAAACCTAATAAACGATCAATATAGTGCTTACACTAAAACACAGGAAAGTGCAACACCAATAAGTTCCCAAGTGCTCTTACGTGTAATGATCATTACACGAAAGTGCACTTGGGAACTCATCGTGTTCCATTTTTCTATCTTTTCTTTTTGCATATACAAGATCACGCGCCACCATTGTGATATATATATATATATATATATATATATATATATATATATATATATATATATATATATATATATATATATATATATTGAAAGCTACACAGCATTGCCAGCGTGCAACGCGTAGTCTATCTGCTGGTCCCTACATCATCAACTGGAAGTACACATAGATGCAGAGGAATTTCTTATATCCCCTTAGTGATTAGAGTTACTGTCTGTGACTCAGCACATGCCCGACCCATGGGTTCGAAATCCCCGGCAGTCGTCAGGCCCCAACCTCCCCTCGGGGCCGGACGGTAAATGGGTACCTGGCTTAGGCTATGGTTTGTGTGCGTCTCTGTGTACACATACATAAGAGTAAAGACATGGTACGTATCCCCGAGGTTATGAGACGGGGCAACGCGAGTCGAAGACTCTCTCTCTCTCTCTCTCTCTCTCTCTCTCTCTCTCTCTCTCTCTCTCTCTCTCTCTCTCCTGGTATCACACAAACAGTAATCACACACACACACACACACACACACACACACACACACACACACCATATTCTTTTCCTATTAAACAATCTAAGTCCATCCTTACAAAACCACTCGAAGCACGACAAGATGGCCCTTGAGCACGACGGTACGACCCTTGAGCACGACGATAAGACCCTTGAACAAGACGTTACGATCCTTGAGCACGACGTTACGACCCTTGAGCACGACGGTACGACACCCTTGAGCACGACGTTACGACCCTTGAACACGACGATACGACCCTTGAGCACGACGGTAAGACCTTTAATTACACTGACCTGGCCAATGACCTGACCCTTCGGGGGTCAGGTCGAAGGCCTAACCTAACCTAACCAGTGGTCGTACCGTCGTCCTCAGCGTGTGGTAACGTCCCGCTCACGGGGTCGTACCGTCACAGCCGCGGGGTAGTAGCGTCACAGCCCTCACGGGGTCGTACCGTCACAGCCGCGGGGTAGTAGCGTCACAGCCCTCACGGGGTCGTATATGGTCGTGCTCCGGTGCTAGTCACACTGACTACCCCTGGTCTACGGGGTCCATGCATCCAATTTCGGGTCGACAGTCATTACCCGGCGCCGAGGAGTCGTTTTCTTATTGGAGTCTTTAGATTTCTCTATATGGGTGACACAGGTTATAGGAACTCTCTCTCTCTCTCTCTCTCTCTCTCTCTCTCTCTCTCTCTCTCTCTCTCTCTCTCTCTCTCTCTGTGGCCGACGGTAAGCGCTACGCGCTGGCCCTCTCAACGTTTTTGGGGACGAAATCTCCTCGTAGGTACTTGTGTGAGTTAGGTTGGTACATCCTCTCCCTACGTCGTAAGTAAGTAAGGAGATAGGTAAGTAAGTAGGAAAGAAGGTAAATGTTATTAAGTAAGAAGGTAAGTAAGAAAGTAAGAAGGGAGGTAAGAAAGAAGGTAAGTAAGAAGGTAAGTAAGAAAGTAAGTAATTTAGAAAGTAAGAATATAGGTAAGTAAGAAGGTAAGTAAGTAAGAAAAAAGGTAAATAAGTTATTGAGTAAGAAGGTAAGTAAGTAAGAAAGGAGGTAAGTAAGAAAGAAGGCAGTAAGTAAGTAAGTAAGAAGGTAAGTAAGAAAGTAAGTAATTTAGAAGGTAAGTAAGTAAGAATGTAGGTAAGTAAGAAGGTAAGTGAGTAAGAAAAAAGGCAAATAAGTTATTGAGTAAGAAAGTAAGTAAGTAAGAAAGTAAGAAAGGAGGTAAGTAAGAAAGAAGGCAAGTAAGTAAGAAGGTAAGAAAGTAAGTAAGAAGGTAAGTAAGAAAGTAAGTAATTTAGAAGGTAAGTAAGTAAGAAGATAGGTAAGTAAGAAGGGAAGTAAGTAAGAAAAAAGGTAAATAAGTTATTAAGTAAGAGGGTAAGAAAGTATGAAAGGAGGTAAGTAAGTAAGAAAGCAAGCAAGTAAGTAAGTAAAAAAGTAAGTAAGTAAGAAGGTAAGCAAGTAAAAGTAAGAAAGTACTCCCTTTCTCCTCCGTTACTTTCACCCTTTTTAACCCCCCCCCCCCCCATTCCTCACCCACACCATTTCCTTCCTCCTCCTTCCTCTCCCCCCCCCCTCTCCCTCTTTCTCTCTCCAACAACGCTCCACCCTCAACCACCACCACGGGCCTCCAACACTCCCCCACCAGCGAGGAGGGGGGGAGCAGGGCAGGAGGGCCCCGCGCATCCTGCATTACCGCACGAATTAAGTCATCTGTTACGACAAAATCACCGACAATCACGAATGACGAACGAGCAGCCTCTTCTCCATCGAGTACGAATGGTTACGACTGTTTACTGACGTAATCAAATGTCATCCACGATCATACACTGTAGTGTGTGGTGCTGTTTTGTTTCACCGACGGCATAGCCTGTTACGTCCCTATCGTATCTACTGTTGTTGTAATGGGTTATTGTGAGGCATTCAACAGGACAGGGCTCCATTAAAGCACTTTGCTTACGTTCAACAGTACTGGGCTCCTCTGAAGCACTTTGTTTACATTCAACCGTACTGGGCTCCTCTGAAGCACTTGCTTTCAATTCAACAGTACTGGGCTCCTCTGAAGCACTTGCTTTCAATTCAACAATACTGGGCTCCACTAAAGCACTTCCTTACATTCAACAATACTGGGCTCCTCTAAAGCACTTGCTTTCAATTCAACAGTACTGGGCTCCTCTGAAGCACTTGCTTTCAATTCAACAATACTGGGCTCCACTAAAGCACTTCCTTACATTCAACAATACTGGGCTCCTCTGAAGCACTTGCTTTCAATTCAACAGTACTGGGCTCCTCTGAAGCACTTGCTTAATATTCAACAGTACTGGGCTCCTCTAAAGCGCTTCCTTAATATTCAACAGTACTGGGTTCCTCTAAAGCGCTCCCTTAATATTCAACAGTACTGGGCTCCTCTAAAGCGCTTCCTTAATATTCAACAGTACTGGGCTCCACTAAAGCACTTCCTTACATTCAACAATACTGGGCTCCTCTAAAGCACTTGCTTTCAATTCAACAGTACTGGGCTCCTCTAAAGCGCTCCCTTAATATTCAAAAGTACTGGGCTCCTCTAAAGCGCTTCCTTAATATTCAATAGCACTGGGCTCCACTAATGCACTTTGCTTACGTTCAACAGTACTGGGCTCCTCTGAAGCACTTCCTTAATATTCAATAATACTAGGCTCCTCTAAAGCACTTTGCTTTCCATTCAAGAGTCATGGGTCTTTGTAAAGCACTGCGTTGAAGCACCCTTTCAGACTACAGGTAAATGGACGCGCTCCCTGCAAGCCAAAAGAAGAATAGAAGAAAAAAAAAAGGCGGGTCAATAAATACATTGACATTTAGGGCCTCCGCGGTGTAGCGGTTGGCCTTGCCAACCGTGACGCGCGCACGAACTGCCCGGGGTCGAACCCTCAGGGGGGGTTGAAATGCTGGCCGCGGCAGTAGGTCCACAGTCCATCCAGCTGTTCATCCTGCCCTCGGGGATGGTCGATAAATTGGTTACCTGGCTCACGACATGGTATATATATCTTTCTTTCTTTCACACTATTCGCCATTTCCCGCCTCAGCGAGGTAGCGTTAAGAACAGAGGACTGGGCCTCTGAGGAAACATCCTCACCTGGCCCCCTTCTCTGTTCCTTCCTTTGGAAAATTAAAGAAAAAAAAAAAATGAGAGGGGAAGATTTCCAGCCACCCGCTCCCTTCCCTTTTAGTCGCCTTCTACGACACGCAGGGAATACGTGGCAAGTATTCTTTCTCCTCTATCTCCAAGGATGATATATATATATATATATATATATATATATATATATATATATATATATATATATATATATATATATATATATATATAACACGCAGACCTTACAGAACACCGCGGACGCTACGCTGCTCAAGTTGTGCCCAAAGAACGAAGCAGTTTGGATCTGATAACCAGAGTAGAAAATTTCATCTTTTACTCCCTCTGGGGAGGGTGGTGTTCGAGGAACGCTGCCTCTCCCTCTCTCTCTCCCTCTCCCTCAATTCACTTACTGAACCAGTAGACAGACACTCCTTTCCCAAAGCGAGTTTCCCGACACACTGGGTGTACATGATGACCATCTACCGACGCCGGGAGGAGGTAATTAAAGTTCACGCGCTGACTCTCGCCACGTACTCTCTTTCCCTCGCTGTCTGTTGCCCAGGCACGTCCAAGCTGCCACCTTTCGTTTTGGCAGTCGTAAGAAAAAAATCTAAATTTTCACCCCCCTCCTCCGCTTCGGCTCCCTTGTGCATGATGCAAATCAAGCCATTAAACCCGCGTCCTGAAGCTTAAAATTTACTTATCTCAGCCAACAGCAACGGATCCTAATGGAGTGGGTGGGGTTAGATAGACACCTCGAATATCTCCTCCTCCCTCTCTCTCTCTCTCTCTCTCTCTCTCTCTCTCTCTCTCTCTCTCTCTCTCATGATGATGATGATGATGATCATCATCTAACGTTACACGCGTTACATGTAACAAGGCTTCTTATCCGTCACACTGTACCATGATGGATCATGCGCCCCGTTCCAGTGTGTGGCGACGGTTCGCTTTACTCCCGACATCCAGACCCTGCTTGTCGTAAGTCAAAAAAAAAAAAAAAAAAATAAAATAAAAAAAATAATAAAAGAAAGAAAAAAGAAAGAGAAAAAGAAAATGTTCATCCCTTTTTGGACAGAGCGAGGGGTGAACACACCACAGCTCCATTCTAACCTTCACATCAAGGCTAGACAAATACTTCAAGTGATATCTCTTCATCAGCGAATGATTCTTACCACAGAAATTGTTACTGGCGATCCCGTCTTTCTTTCTTTCTTTCTTTCTTTTTTCCCCCTAGCGCAGTCATTGGTCAGACTAGTAACGGAATCTTTAATTTTTCCATTCTTACTTCCCTGCAAAATTTCCGCGGCAGTATACTTTCTCCGTACTACGTGATGTTTCCCGCCAGCGGTTGAGCCAGAGGGAGAGGTGTGTGGGGGGGAAGTCCGTCCTGCTTTACTGTCCTGTTTCTACCTCAATCGAGAATGTGGTTAACCTCGTTGGGGAACATCAAGTCCCCCCCCCCCTGCTATCTCTCCCTGTCGTGTACGCCCGTGTACAAAGGAGTTTTTACAATACTTCAAATGTACTGCGTTGGTTCTCTTGATATGGTCGCTCCAAGACATTAATCTCTCGAGTGATGCGTGCCTCTGTCATCTAAATATCCTCCACTCCTCTCGCGTTAGCACACACACACACACACACACACACACACACACACACACACACACCACACACCACAGTCTTATTTCCAAGCTTACCCATAATATGTGGCTGAAACTTATATCAAAAAACAGATACGAGTCTATTACTCATGACTGGCGAAGCCCTGAACTATGAAGGCATTCTGTCGTGTAGAGGAAGGGCGAGGCCTTCATCAGAACCATCGGGGGTAGTAATGTGTTCAAAGGGTCGCACCGTCGCGCTCAAGGGTCGTACCGTCGCGCTCAAGGGTCGCACCGTCGCGATCAAGGGTCGCACCGTCGCGATCAATGGTCACACCGTCGTGCTCAAGGGTCGCACCGTCGCGATCAAGGGTCGCACCGTCGCGCTCAAGGGTCGCACCGTCGCGATCAAGGGTCGCACCGTCGCGATCAAGGGTCGCACCGTCGCGATCAAGGGTCGCACCGTCGCGATCAAGGGTCGCACCGTCGTGCTCAAGGGTCGCACCGTCGCGCTCAAGGGTCGCACCGTCGCGCTCAAGGGTCGCACCGTCGTGCTCAAGGGTCGCACCGTCGCGCACAAGGGGCGCACCGTCGCGCTCAAGATGTTAATAACATAAACATCCAGGGAATATTTACCAACTACCGCGACGAATCTAAAATATGCAAAAAAAAACCTCACCCGTCGGCGATGGTTACTGGGAAAAAAAAAAGTTTCTTTCGCACAAAGAAAAAAAAATCTAAAGGAATTTGCAAGAACAAAACACCTCCGCCTTCTGTCTATTTTCGAGTCAGCGGACGACCGGAGCTAAAGCAGGGTTCACTGTAATAACCCCATCAATATTCGTGCCAAATTCATTCAAACTATATCTTCAAACGGCGCTGTAAAACCCCGCCAGACAGACAGACAGACAGAGAGACAGACACACCTGCAACCGCAAAAAATGAGGCAAAGCATCGCTCAACGAGACGCTAGAAATTAACCTTCGTCCAGGAGGCGGCCGGTGTAGCGGGCTGGATGGACCAGCAGCCTTCGAGGCTCTCCGATGATCCTACCATCCACGCCCGGGGAACAGCACCTCACTGAAGTCCGCTCACGTGAATAGGAAGATACAACATAGAAATATAGATCAAGCTACGTGAAGTATAGAAGATACAACATAGAAATATAGATCAAGCTACGTGAAGTATAGAAGATACAACATAGAAGCATAGATCAAGCAACGTGAAGTATAGAAGATACAACATAGAAGCATAGATCAAGCTATGTGAGGTATAGAAGAAGATACAACATAGAAGTATAGATCAAGCAACATGAAGTATAGAAGAAGATACAATATAGAAGCATAGATCAAGCTACGTGAAGTATAGAAGATACAATATAGAAGCATAGATCAAGCAACGTAAAATATAGAAGATACAATATATATAGAACCATAGATCAAACAACGCAAAATACAGAAGATACAACATAGAAGTATAGATCAAGCAACGTTAACTATAGAAGGAGATACAATATAGAAGCATAGATCAAGCAACGTGAAGTATAGGAGATACAATATAGAAGCATAGATTAAGCAACGTCAAGTAAACACGAGGACACGCAAGATACGAGCACAGATCAAGCAACGTCAAGGGGAAAAGAGATTTTAAAGAAAGGCCAAGAAATCATATAAGGACGTGACATGTACTCTTACCCAAACGCAATACACGCATTATGTTACGCCGAAATGATGATGAATGTACACACACACACACACACACACACACACACACACACACACACACACACACACACGAGTGTCTGTGGAAGAGTTTAAGGGCTGTACACACACAGAGATTCCTCCATATAAAGCATAAGGCCTACAGAAATAAAAAAAACATTATGAGCTATATACTATACCATCAAGGTCTTCCAAAGAGTAATAATCAAAAAAACCTTATACAACCCGGCTGGCATGGACTTAGAGCTGGACAGTCCGGTATGTCAGAAATGCTCCACTAATATCATACAACGATTCTAAAAAGGCGCTTGGAAAACATCAAAGTAGGTATCATTTTACACACACGTCGCGAAGCACTTCCATAAGGGCGACCATTGGGAGTGGCGCACAACAGACTGTGTAAACATGTAATATGAAGACGCTGCTTTAACAATATAGTCAGTAAAAAGAAAGATATAAAAAGAAACACCCTGACCTAACGTGTATTATCAAATCTCAACACAATTTTACTTGAATACAGAGTTCAAAGTCTTACTCCCATCCTCCTGGGCACAGACCTTACTCCCCTCCTCCTCCTCCTCCTCCTTGGTGTTTCCCAACCCTCACATCTGACACTGACAAAGCCACGGAGTACATCCGCGACCATCCTGTGCACGGGCGACATCACACTGGGGGCAATCTGGTCCGCTGAGGGCGCTGAACACCTGCGGACGACAGACGCACGCCACCAGCAGGAGGGCGCGGCCCTTCTTCAGGAGCCACCGAAAAATAACAAGACGTTCAGTGGAGATGACAAAAAACAAAACAAAAAAAAAAACACCATCGACTGATACTACACATGCGGGTGTGAATTCAAATCAAATAACCGGTACTAGACACACACACACACACACACACACACACACACACACATACACACACACACGCACACACACAGCAACAACCCAGTTCCTCCAGGGTTTTTGAATGATGTCACCCGTGGCCTTGCCTTCGTCGTTGTCCAACTCGCCCATGTTCGCCCTTATCATCGTCGTTCGAGGAGGAACAGTAGTTCTGATGTGTTCTATGATAAGGTCATCCGAGGTCATGACGACCACATGTCTGACGTATTTACAGCATCTTGTTATTATTGCCGGACCTGCGTGTGTGTGTGTGTGTGTGTGTGTGTGTGTGTGCGCCACAGTATGCACTCGCGAGACACAGCTGGACCAGAATGTATCTAGGGATCCTTCTCCTTCCATCAGTGACTAAGACATCCGTGACCGCGGCCAGAGTCTATACGACAACCGTGTTTTATCACACCTGCCACACCCTAGCCGACCTGCAGACGACACATCTGGTCACACCACGTCCACCTGCCACACACCCTAGCCCACCTGCAGACGACACATCTGGTCACACCACGTCCACCTGCCACACACCCTAGCCCACCTGCAGACGACACATCTGGTCACACCACGTCCACCTGCCACACACCCTACCCCACCTGCAGACGACACATCTGGTCGCACCACGTCCACCTGCCACACACCCTAGCCCACCTGGAGACGACACATCTGGTCGCACCACGTCCACCTGCCACACACCCTAGCCCACCTGCAGACGATACATCTGGTAGCACCACGTCCACCTGCCACACACCCTAGCCCACCTGCAGACGACACATCTGGTCGCACCACGTCCACCTGCCACACACCCTAGCCCACCTGCAGACGACACATCTGGTCACACCACGTCCACCTGCCACACACCCTAGCCCACCTGGAGACGACACATCTGGTCGCACCACGTCCACCTGTAGTTCATAAACCTGTCGCCACCACCTCCCCTTGCATGTCCTCAATACCTGTGGCCCGGCTCACATGCAGTTTAACACAACTGTCTTCCCGCTCATACGTCGTCTACACACACGTCACCCAGCTCACTTGTGGTCCAAACACCTTATGACATCCAAACTCCCTCCTCCACTCCCTTCCCCACAAACCTGTCCACCACACTGCTGTTACTTACTCCGCCCATCTACAACACACATACCTGTCATCCCACACACCTGCAACACACACACACACACACACACACACACACACACACCACACTTATAGTTCCTACATCTGCTACACTGCCTTCTTGCAACACCCACATCTGTCATTACCCGCTCACCTGTAGCTACACACCTGTTACCACCTCGCCGCTCCCGACCCCTACAATCACAGGTGCGCCAGGCAGCAGCAGCAGCAGCGTGACAGTCATGTGGCAATACCCCTTATGTTCTCGTCTACGTCTTAAGAATTTCCGTTGAGCAACGCTGTGCAGGGAGGACCAGGTTGGTTGTTTGGCCTCGGGTGATCACGCCAGGTGTGTGTGTGTGTGTGTGTGTGTGTGTGTGTGTGTGTGTGTGTGTGTGTGTGATTATTATTTGTGTGTTACGAGATGAGAGTTTTACACTCGTGTTGCCCCGTCTCTTAGCCTTGTATCTTTGTACCTTGTATTACTCCTATGTCTGTATGCACACACACACACACACACACACACACACACACACACACACACACACACACACAACATATATATATATATATATATATATATATATATATATATATATATATATATATATATATATATATATATATATATAAACATGTGATTGGACAATCACATGTTTACCAAATGGCGTCCTAGCTTCGTCTCTTCGATGTATATCAAATGACTTTTATATTTCTCTCTTGTGTCTCCCCTGATGTGATTATTACACGAAAGTGCACTTGGGAACTTTTCGTGTTTCATTTTCCCGGTGGACTCATAGGAATATCTTGATCACGCGCAAAATCGTGATCCTTTTCAATATATATATCTATATATATATATATATATATATATATATATATATATATATATATATATATATACATACATATATATATATATATATCTTTCTTCTTTTAAACTATCCGCCATTTCCCGCGTTAGCGAGGTAGCATTTAAGAACAGAGGACTGGGCCTTTGTGGAATATCCTCACCTGGCCCCCCTCTGTTCCTTCTTTTGGAAAATAAAAAAAAAAAAAAAACGAGAGGAGAGGATTTCCAGCCTCCCGCTCCCTCCCCTTTTAGTCGCCTTCTACGACACGCAGGGAATACGTGGGAAGTACTCTTAATCCCCCATCCCCAGGGATATATATATATATATATATATATATATATATATATATATATATATATATATATATATATATATATATATCATGACCAATCACGGAAAGATCATAGACAATTAAAAAAAAAGCAGATCACCCAATCTTACACACACCAATTACAGATCTTCCAATATACATGAACCATGTAATACATTACATAATACATTGCCTTACTGTATCATAACCTGGCGTGCCACAAAAGCCCCTTCTCTCCCAGCGACTCACGTACCTAGAAAGGAAAAAAAATTATATTGCAATTCATAAACTAATTATTGTGATTACAAAAATTAAGGCATCATATGTAGGTAATATGGAGAGAGAGAGAGAGAGAGAGAGAGAGAGAGAGAGAGAGAGAGAGAGAGAGAGAGAGAGAGAGAGAGAGAGGCAGTTGGGATTGGATAATGTGAAAAAAGAAGGACGAAAATTACATTATCGTTCACTGATGGCACAGAGACAGTAATCACGAACTAGTTACACATAAAAGGTAATTACAGGCTCGGTAAATCGCAAGTGAGTCACATAATCATCTCAGGATAACATTAACTTTCAGGAGCAAAAAGTAATCTCACGTTGGGTAAACATAATCTGAGCGAAAAAACACAGAAAGTAATCGCATGTTAGATAATTGTACACACCACGAGGACGAGATGAAGTAACTACCGTGTATAGATGGAGGTGCTCCGCTGAGAGACACACACTACTCCTCCTGGAGGTCAAGTGTAAACAAAAGATGATGGTGCAACCACAGAGAGAGAGAGAGAGAGAGAGAGAGAGAGAGAGAGAGAGAGAGAGAGAGAGAGAGAGAGAGGATAAACAAGACACACACACACACACAGAGGCTTACGGCAAATGGTGTCCCGCAAGGAGCAATCACGGAACGAAGGGGGACAAGAAAGGAACATCTGACGCAACGCGATCCCAGAGGCTGTTGAACGCAACACACACACACACACACACACACACACACACACATACACACACACACACACACACACATACACACACACACATACACATGTAATTGTGGTCTCACCACAAAGACCAGCCCCTTACACTTTATAAGCCTATATATATATATATATATATCTTTTTTTTCTTTCAAACTATTCGCCATTTCCCGCATTAGCGAGGTAGCGTTAAGAACAGAGGACTGGGCCTCTGAGGAAACATCCTCACATGGCCCCCTTCTCTGTTCCTTCCTTTTGAAAATTAGAAAAAAAAAAAGAGAGGGGAAGATTTCCAGCCATCCGCTCCCTTCCCTTTTAGTCGCCTTCTACGACACGCAGGGAATACGTGGGAAGTATTCTTTCTCCCCTACCCCCAGGGAGATATATATATATATATATATATATATATATATATATATATATATATATATATATATATATATATATATATTTTTTTTTTTTTTTTTTTTAAACTATTCGCTATTTCCCGCATTAGCGAGGTAGCGTTAAGAACAGAGGACTGGGCCTTTTTTGGAATATCCTCACCTGGCCCCCTCTGTTCCTTCTTTTGGAAAAAAAAAAAAAAAAACGAGGGGAGGATTTCCAGCCCCCCGCTCCCTCCCCTTTTAGTCGCCTTCTACGACACGCAGGGAATACGTGGGAAGTATTCTTAATCCCCTATCCCCAGGGATAATATATATATATATATATATATATATATATATATATATATATATATATATATATATATATTTTTTTTTTCTTGTCTTTGCATCGTATTTACTGAGTATGTATCTTTAATTGAGAGCATTATTATATATTTTCCATGATTATTTCAAGTATAGAAGTGTTTCAATATCTCATCTTTCAGTTTTGAAAGAAAAAGTTTTTGGAGCTAAAAAATACCCTGAATTTTTGGCATTTTTCTCAGAAAAATGGATTTCCTTCAAGACCTCATTATAATTAGTATATTTCATACTGAATACAAATCTGGTTTTGAAATAACGTTTAGTCATCTTTATGACATTCAATTGAGCTCTTAAATGAAGTAAATTTCAAAATATTTTATGCTCCTTTTCGTCATATTTCCTGGGAATGTGTAAGTAACCGGGAGCATTATGATATATTTTCCATGATTATTTCAAGTATAGAAATGTTTGAATATTTTATATTTCAATTTTAGAAGAAAAAGTTTTTGGAGCCAAAAAATACCCTGAACTATTACCTTGAATTTTTGGCATTTTTCTCAGAAAATGGATTTCCTTCAAAACCTCATTATAATTAGTATTTTTCATACTGAATACAAATCTGGATTTAAAATGATGTTTAGTCATCTTTATGGCATTCAATTGAGCTCTTAATTGAAGTGAATTTCAAAATATTTTATGCTCCTTTTCGTCATATTTCCTGGGGATGTATCAGTAACCAAGAGCATTATTATATATTTTCCATGATTATTTCATGTATAGAAGTGTTTCAATATCTTAT
>NC_092228.1:17076392-17148892 GCF_036320965.1 Panulirus ornatus
CCGTACGTACAGAACATCGTCTACATCTACTACAAGTATCTACTTCACCGCACATACATTCTATCGTCAACGGCTTCTACAATAGCCTGTGTATCGTCAACGGCCTCTACAATAGCCTGTCTATCGTCATCGGCCTCTACAATAGCCTGTCTATCGTCATCGGCTTCTACAATAGCCTGTGTATCGTCAACAGCTTCTACAGTGGCTGATGGCAGACCGCGTCCCCTCCTCCTCCAGCTCGCTCGGGCATCAACCCAGCAGGTGTTTTGAGGGCGCCGGCAGCTCCTGTGTGTGTGTGGTGGGAGGGGAAATAATAACCTTTGTCCATAGAGGCGAGGGAGAGGTGTTCCCACGCTTAAATCCCTTTGTCTGGAAACATGATTCACAGCTCTCACGAGCCTCGAGCGGCGGCGACACCACCACCACCAGCAGGAGCCGGAGGTGCTGCTGCCGGGAGGAGGAGGAGGAGGAGGAGGAGGAGGAGGAGGAGGAGGAGGAGGAGGAGGAGGATGAGGAGGAGGAGGAGGAAGGAAGGGAGGTCACCTCTGCCGTGATTTCACAACACTCGTCTTGCAAGACACTGCCGGACATGGGCAGGTCATCGCCGAAGGTCGCAAGGTGACCAAAACGAGTTTAATTTGCATACCCGCATGACCTTGTCGCGATATTAAACGCGCCTCTGGTCCTAATGTCGGCGTTAAAGCGCCAGCAAGCATCGTTGGCGGCTAAATTCAACCACAGACAACAGCATTTTTATAAACCACAAAGTTACTGCTTGTGTGTGTGTGTGTGTGTGTGTGTGTGATTACTAAACCGTCATCAGGTAATTGCATACAGTTGGGGGGAGGGAGAGCTTTGCACTCGTCCGTTGTGTTTGCAGCAAAACAGCTACATGTACACGACTGAAAATCGGGTATCACCCCAGGACGAACACACACCCCTAACCCCCTCACCCCAGGGAGGTTCCTGCTGCAGCTCCGGGGCTACGCCACCCTCAGTAGCAGGGGCTGGAGGGACTGTCATTTTAAACCAGCAGTTCTCTGACGTCTCAGACGCTCGACATATAATGATGTTATAGGCTCGCCGAGAGTGATCACACACACACACACACACACACACACACACACACACACACACATATATATATATATATATATATATATATATATATATATATATATATATATATATATATATGTATATATATATATATATATATATATATATATATATATATATATATATATATATATATATATATATATATATATATATATATATATCCTGTACCCGGGAAATATCATTCAATCTTCTATCATTGAACACAAAAAGAATTTTAACGTTAATATCAATGAAGGTCTATACAAACTGGATAACTACGTCGTAGACAATATTTCTAAACAGCTCCCTTTCCTGTCCACATATTCAAAAATAAAAATATGACAGACATGTTGCCAGACCCGAACACCACCACTGTCCGGTAACGCTTGTTTACCAGTGGCATCTTAGCTACGTCTCTTCCTTGTATATGAACTCCTGTTCTTCGTCTTTCATCTCATTATTGTATCTCCTCTAATGATGTGATTATTACACGAAAGTGCACTTGGGAAATTACCGTGTTTCATTTCCCCGTGGACTCATAGGAATATATATATATATATATATATATATATATATATATATATATATATATATATATATATATATATATATATATATTATATATATATATATATATGCATAACATGAACATGATGAACATTACACACTGGTATAATAAAGACCTATGAATAAACATTGTGGAAAGACGGAAAAATGACTGTCTTTCTTTGTGCAGTTCAGCTGTTTTAGCTGGCAAGTGAGGGCGGTCGGAGAAAACGGGACTGTAAGCAGCCGCTGGCGGCAGTCTATACCGGCCACCGTTATCCTGTACTCCACTACTGTAACTGTACTCCTACTGAGGATAGAGGCTCCTCCATCTATCTCCTTCCCTCACTCTTCACTCTGTCTGTCTGTCACCACCCTCTACCTTGACCGTCGTTCAAGCCTCAATCCCCCTTACTTTCCTTCACTTTCCCAAACGTCTCCATCCTTCTCCTCCTCACACCCACTGCCTTCCTCCCTCCTTCCCCACGTCTTTCTCTCCCTCCCTCCATCCCCAACAGTCTGCAGCCCCAACAACACACACACATAAGGCCTAAACACCCCTCCAACCACCACCACCGCCAATGATCTTCAACGCGAAACTCATCGTGGTTTAACTAGAGCCATTAACCCCCTTGCCTCAAAATCCCCCAGTGGTCATGTGGGTGGCGATCTCCGGGTGCCGCGGAGCTGGCCATCTATCGTCGCATCATCGACGCGCGGATGGTCATATCCACCACACCTCACCACCCCACCCACGCCTGCTCATCGCGAACTCACCACCACCACCACACCGAGAGTCATCCCTCCGCTGTCTGTCACCTGATGAATGGCTCACGCGACGACGTAAAGTACGATTACATTATCCTTAACGGGACTTTCCGTCCACTTTCTCCTGATTTCCTCATTTCCCATTCGCTCTCTTAATACTCTTTAAGTTTTACCTTTTTTGAACTCGCGTGGCCAGAAGGTCTGGGGGGCATAGCTATATTCCCTCGTCCCACTCGGCTTCCTCATAATCAAACAACTGTCCTTTGATATACATGTAATTTAAAGACAACATAACGGTTACAGCGGGCTAATATGTGATTTCTCAACAATGCCCACCGTAAATGACTTTGTAAATGACTTCCTACTGTAAACGGGATTTCCATTACGACGGTTTTAAGGTATCGTACTGCCGAACAGTGTGTGTGTGTGTGTGAGGACTGAGGCGCACGACGGAGGACACACAGCCTTTCCAATGTGTACGTCAGCAACCGGGAAGGTTACTGTAAGCATTTGTAACAGGCGTACTCTCACGTACCAAGTTTCCCAGAGGCGTGAGAGAGAGAGAGAGAGAGAGAGAGAGAGAGAGAGAGAGAGAGAGAGAGAGAGAGAGAGAGAGAGAGAGAGAGTTACATATATTCACAGACCACAAAGACCCATGTACGATGGTCTGGCCTTACCTTACGATAAAAGATGTCTCTTTAAAAGCAGTGGAAAAAGAGGAGAGCAAAGCTAACGCTCTCTCTTTCCCTCATCCTCAGCCAACACACCGCACGGAAAACAAGTAGAAAAAAAAATACCTTGCAGGACTAATATATTTGAAGGAAATTCATATAGGAAGGTATAGGAAGAAAATAAATTAATCCTCTGTACAGTACGAGGATAGAGTTTAATTTCGTAGGGGCGCCAACTGTGTGTGTGTGTGTGTGTGTGTGTGTGTGTGTGTGTGTGTGTGTGTGTGTGTGTGTGTGTGATCACCTTTTTGTAATCACCTCTCTGTACTGTAGGGAGAGAGAGTTCTACACTCATGGGGTCCCATCTCTTCAACATTCTCCATCACGCAACTCTTTCTAACTTCTGTATGCTGTCCATAATTACTTTATGCTCTCGTTCTGTGTATTGCATTCATCTACTCTCACCGTGAAAGTCATTCTTTACGTCTCTTTATAATAAGCTTTCGTCTTGGATTTCATGTTAAGACCTCTAGTTGCTCTGTCTTTGCACCTTTCCCAGCACTATTCCATGTTGATCTCATGGAACTGGTTTAAAGACCTAAAGGTTGTGATCAAGTCACTCCTAACCCTTCTTTCTCCCATGCATGATATATGGAGGACCTCCAGCTTCTCACAGTAACCCATATCTCTTAATTATGAGCGCCACCTTTTTCTCCTTCCTCTGAACCTTCTCTGTTAGTTCTTTGCGCTTCTCTCACCGTGGTGACCAAACCCAAGAAGCGAATTCGAGTTTTGGCCTAAAGTAGGACGTGGCCGGCTTGCAGAATATTTCCTTATGTATACCCTTGAATGCAAGTCTATCATCTGCCAGCAAACAGTCTCCTTCACACGTCTACTGCGATACTGTGGCGACAGGTTAGATACAATGTTGATTGCCCTCATCCCCTCTCAACACATCGACTTGTCAAGCAGCAGCAGCAGTATATTTCCAGCCAGATTCTATGTGTACCGATCCCTTCTATCACAGTATCCTATCCTCATTACTTTGCACTTCAGTCGGGTGGAATTTCATCAAACATGTATCAGACTAACTCTGGACTTTGTCCAGGTCCCCTTGTTGAATGATGCACTTCTCATCCTTCCGTACCTCCTTCGTGACCTCGGCATCATCCGCAAACATGGTGTTCAGGCACGAAGCCCAGTCCTTCTGGAATATCATTGGAAAAAAGATCAAGAAGAACAGCAATGGTCCCAGGAGCAAGCCTTAAGGCACACCACACAATGGCCTTTATTACAAAAAGTTATATACGAATATATATATATATATATATATATATATATATATATATATATATATATATATATATATATATATATATATATATATAATTTACGACTTTAAGCCTTAGATATGGGGGTCTGAGGCGGTGATCAGCGCTGGCATTTATCACCAATCATTAATCAACGATATTAATGACCACAATCACTCATCACACGACCATACAACCACACACACACACACACACACACACACACACACACACACACACACACACCACGAACCAACCCTCCTCTTCCCTATAACATTTAGTTTAATGGACATATTAATCATGTGGTGTTCTCCCTCGCCCAGCACAATGGATTTCATCGTGATTGCTGTGGTGGTGGTGGTGGTGGTGGTGGTGATTGTTGTGTGGTGGTGGTGGTGGTGGTGAGGATGGCAGAGTCTGTGAGGGTAGTGGTGACAGTGGTGGCGATGATTGTGGTGGCGATGGTGATGATAGTGGTAGCTGTGGTGAAACTACTGGTAGCTGTGATGTCGATGGTTGTGGTGGCAAGGCTTAGAGACGATTGTGGTAGTGATGGGGATGGCTGTAATGGTTGTGGTGGTAATGGTTGTGGTGGTAAGGCTTAGAGACGATTGTGGTAGTGATGGGGATGGCTGTAAATGGTTGTGATGGTGACGGTAATGGTGGTACGTGTCGCCAAACCAGCTGTCATACTGCTGTTCTTTGGCTGTTGGTGAGGGAGGCAGTCGGAGACGAAGACCAAGCGACTTCCTCCCACGGTTCCCTCAAGATCGTTGCGACCTCCCTCCCCAAGGGTTCAACCTCAACCCGGGTCTGCCACGGCATTAAATCATTATGGGCGACAACGCCCGTGATGATGGCCGGTCCAGGGAATCACCCCCTCGACCGCAGCACATTTGCAACTCCAGATTAAAACTTCTTGTGATGTTTCGCGTTCCCGCGAGGATGCTCTTTGTGGCCTTACCTCCCACACCGACCTCGACCTCTTACAGATGCTATCAAGTCAACTTTCCATTATAAGAGGCCATAAACATCTGCATGAACCAGTGTGCGTCTCGCCATTAACTTCATCGGCAACCGAGGTCCATTTTAGTCTCAGTGGTGATACAAGTGGGCAGGTTACCCGGGTCCATTACTGTGTGTGTGTGTGTGTGTGTGTGTGTGTGTGTGTGTGTTTGCTTTTACCGGTTCCCCGGGTCCATTACTGTCCTCCGGTACCGGTTCCTGAGGCCACTACTGCTCGTACAGTGCCGGTTCCTGAGTCGACTATTACGGGTACTGTGCCGGTTTCAGAGTCCAATACTGTGTGATGTTGTACCGGTCTGGGTCCATTACTGTGGTGCTGTACCGGTTCCCGAGCGATTGTGGGGCAAGGCAGTGGCACGTGCAACACCTCTACCACCCCACCTCCTCACCATCCACCTCAACACCTCCGCCACACGGCCCTCACCGCCACCAACTAGAAAACCTCCAACACACAGACCTCACCACCGCTACCCAGCACACCACCACAACACAACAGACCTCCTTACAACCCACCACAATTACCACCGGCCACAATCACCTCCACCGCACAGACCTCCTCATCACCGCAAAACCTCCAATACACAGACCTTTCTCCCCACCACACGAACCTCACCACTACCAACCACCAGACCACCTCCAACACACGACAAACCACCACACACCTCACATCCAACCTCCTCGCCAGCGTCACACACAGAGATGTAACTAAGCAAGCGAGCAGTTATCGTTAAAAACAAACAAAAAAAATAATCCCCGACTGCAATCGTGGCGATGGACCCCAGATCATGAGGGGTCGGTCCCCTTCCCCCCCATCAAGATTCGCCACACCGTCCTCGATCATCAGCTCGGTAACCGGAGTGGGTGGAGTAGGTGCACCTCATACTACTCCCATGGAGGCAGAAGCTGTCGAGTCGGGGCGGGCCCCCTTGCTTGCTTCGACGAAGCTGTTGGAGTCTGCGACCTGCAGGAACACCCGCCCACCCGCCCCAAAGCTTCTTGCTTGGTTCGACGAAGCTGTTGGGAGTTCGCGACCCGCTGGAACACCCGCCCACCCACCCCAAAGCTTCTTGCTTGGTTCGACTAAGCTGTTGGAGTCTGCGACCGGCAGGAACACCCACCCATCCTAAAGCTTCTTGCTTGGTTCGACTAAGCTGTTGGAGTCTGCGACCGGCAGGAACACCCACCCATCCTAAAGCTTCTTGCTTGGTTCGACTAAGCTGTTGGAGTCTGCGACCTGCAGGAACACCCGCCCACCCGCCCCAAAGCTTCTTGCTTGGTTCGACGAAGCTGTTGGGAGTTCGCGACCCGCTGGAACACCCGCCCACCCATTCCAAAGCCTCTTGCTTGGTTCGACTAAGCTGTTGGGAGTTCGCGACCCGCTGGAACACCCGCCCACCCACCCCAAAGCTTCTTGCTTGGTTCGACGAAGCTGTTGGAGTCTGCGACCCGCAGGATCACCCGCCCATCCGCCCCAAAGCTTCTTGCTTGGTTCGGTCGACACATTTCATTCCTTTTTCCCAAGAGGTGATCACCAGCCCTGTGGAGTGTGCGTACCGTGCTGCGTCCCACAGTGTTTCTGATGGTTGGGAGTAATGTTATGAACACACACGCACGCCAGACGCTCAAGAGATTCTCTCTCTCTGTTTTCTTTTTCTTTTTGTTTTAAAGTTAGCTGAGACGGCATGGGCAAACTGAATGCCCTAATCATGGCCATCCCATTGAAGTGTTACCGGACTCCGTCTGCAATTCGTCATCGGAGAGGTTGTATCATCGTCGACGGACAGATAGTGGCACAGTCTCGTCGGAAACCTACTCGCTCCCAAGAGATAACACACTTCCCTGCTCCTGCGCTGGGCGCAGCCTCGACGTGGCAGGAACTCCGTTAAAGGGATCCCGGGGTTGCATAACGGTAATAATAATAATAATAATAATAATAATAATAATAATAATAATAATAATAATAATTATAATAATAATATTAATAATAATAATAACAATAATAATAACAACAACAATAATAATAATAATAATAATAATAATAAGAAGAGGGTGTTTTGAAATGGTTTGGGCACATGGAGAGAATGAGTGAGGAGAGATTGACCAAGAGGATATATGTGTCGGAGGTGGAGGGAACGAGGAGAAGAGGGAGACCAAATTGGAGGTGGAAAGATGGAGTGAAAAAGATTTTGTGTGATCGGGGCCTGAACATGCAGGAGGGTGAAAGGAGGGCAAGAAATAGAGTGAATTGGAGTCATGTGGTATACAGGGGTTGACGTGCTGTCAGTGGATTGAAGCAAGGCATGTGAAGCGTCTGGGGTAAACCATGGAAAGCTGTGTAGGTATGTATATTTGCGTGTGTGGACGTGTGTATGTACATGTGTATGGGGGGGGGGGTTGGGCCATTTCTTTCGTCTGTTTCCTTGCGCTACCTCGCAAACGCGGGAGACAGCGACAAAGTATAAAAAAAAAAAAAAAAAAAAAAAAAAAAAAAAAATAATAATAATAATAATAATAATAATAATAATAAATAATAATAATGATAATGATAATAATAATAATAATAAAATAATAATAATAATAATGATAAAACTTACCGGTCTCCTCCCCTGAAATGTGGCCTGGCCAACCCCCTTCCCATCCATCATATCCCCCCAAAATTATTATTATTATTATTACACCTTGTTTGCAAGGAGGTCATGTATGGAATATGGCTGTTTTCATTTTTCATGTGTGTGTGTGTGTGTGTAATTCTCAGAATGTATATGGCTAAATTGACTGCGTTGGACTGTTGTTGGACTGTTTACGCTTGTATATTTCACATTTTCTGTACATTTGTTTGTTTGTCTACTGTCTGAGGTCGTCTGTCTGTATATGTGTACATATAGGGTGGCTGTGTTATCGTATATGTGGCAAATGTGTTTGTATATACGTGCTATATTGTTTGAAACTGTTTGCTTGTTTGTTGGGTCTCTGTTTGCCCGCGGCTGTGTTTGTGTCTCTATAGCAACAGTTATCTTCGGAGTTGTTTGCCGGTTTCTACGGGAAAGAAATGTTTATGGTTTTGTTAATTCCGGCTCTCAATATTGTCGTAATTTACTTCCGGCTCTCACTATCGCCGTGGTTTACTTCCGGCTCTCACTATCGCCGTGGTTTACTTCCGGCTCTCACTATCGCCGTGGTTTACTTCCGGCTCTCACTATCGCCGTGGTTTACTTCCGGCTCTCACTATCGCCGTGGTTTACTTCCGGCTCTCACTATCGCCGTGGTTTACTTCCGGCTCTCACTATCGCCGTGGTTTACTTCCGGCTCTCACTATCGCCGTGGTTTACTTCCAGCTGTCACTATCGCCGTGATTTACTTCCGGCTCTCAATATCTTCTTTGTTTACGTCTGGTTCTCGCTATCTTCGTAATGGGTCAATCATGTAGACATATAAACCAAACAACTTCACCTGTTTGAGGTGGTTTGATCGAGTAAGTAACGTAAGGGTAAGAGAGATGTGTGGAAATAAAAAGAGCGTGGTTGAGAGAGCAGAAGAGGGTGTTTTAAAATGGTTTGGGCACATGGAGAGAATGAGTGAGGAAAGATTGGCCAAGAGGATATATGTGTCGGAGGTGGAGGGAACGAGGAGAAGAGGGAGACCAAATTGGAGGTGGAAAGATGGAGTGAAAAAGATTTTGTGTGATCGGGGCCTGAACATGCAGGAGGGTGAAAGGAGGGCAAGGAATAGAGTGAATTGGAGCGATGTGGTATACAGGGGTTGACGTGCTGTCAGTGGATTGAATCAAGGCATGCGAAGCGTCCGGGGTAAACCATGGAAAGCTGTGTAGGTATGTATATTTGTGTGTGTGGACGTGTGTATGTACATGTGTATGGGGGGGGTTGGGCCATTTCTTTCGTCTGTTTCCTTGCGCTACCTCGCAAACGCGGGAGACAGCGACAAAGTATAAAAAAAAAAAAAAAAAAAATATATATATATATATATATATATATATATATATATATATATATATATATCTTTCATACTATTCGCCATTTCCCGCGTCAGCGAGGTAGCGTTAAGAACAGAGGACGGGCCTCTGAGGAAACATCCTCATCCAGTTCCCTTCTCTGTTCCTTCCTTTGGGGAAAAAAAAAAAAAAAAAGAGAGGGGAGGATTTCCAGCCCCCCGCTCCCTTCCCTTTTAGTCGCCTTCTACGACACGCAGGGAATACGTGGGAAGTATTCTTTCTCCCCTATCCCCAGGGATATATATATATATATATATATATATATATATATATATATATATATATATATATATATATATATATATATATATATCATCCGGACACACCACCTCTGTCTTCCCTGTGCGAGTGTGTGTCGTTCGTTATCTGCTGCGCTTTACGAAAACTGTCGTATAACACAGACAACCCCATCAGTCTTAGCCAGTGCGTTCATGTGACCAACGAAAGCCATCCGCCTCGTTCCAGCCACCGAAGGGGGATGGGGGGAATCAACAGTTTATCCTCATCACGGACAGACGCCCGAGGAAATGTAGCCCTAAATGTGAACCACTGGTACTGTCACCCAATCTGGTTCACTAATACAGTGGAATCTGGAGAGCGCTAGAACTTAGCGGTGATTCAGTACTTTTCTTCTTCTTTTTGTAGCGCGAAACAGACATTCAAAAAGCTTGAAACTATTTGCATATGATTAAATATTCCGGGCTTCCTTTAAGAGATTTCTAGAGAAGCTAAAGCCTTTTCTTTTATGTGGAATCATATACCTTATGTGCTTCCTCTGAAAGCTTTTTGAGAACTTTAAAAATAAAGAACTGTTCGTGTAAAATCATATATTTTGGCTTCCTTTAAACAACTTCTCCGTCTATTCAAAGTAACGTCACCGAATCTGGACGTGGCCCAGCTCCTGAAAGTAATACATAGTCAACACAGTACGTTCACACACGGCAGTCCGTTCCTCTGGCCCTGAGTTCACAACGTACGTTCACAGACGGAAGTCCGTTCCTCTGGCCCTGAGTTCACAATGTACGTTCACACACGGCAGTCCGTTCCTCTAGCCCTGAGTTCACAATGTACGTTCACACACGGTAGTCCGTTCCTCTGGCGCTGAGTTCACAACGTACGTTCACAGACGGCAGTCCGTTCCTCTGGCCCTGAGTCAACCGGCACCTCACACCAAGGCACTGTAAACACCAAACTTGGAGCGGATGGTAAATCTGTTCGTTACCTTCCTCAAAGTCGCAGACAAGATGTCTAAACTGAGTCTCATCTTTTGAGGCACGGTTCGAGTCCTAGCCGGAAACGCCTCGAATATTCCCGTGATGGAGCAGATAACACCTAAGTTTCTTCTATCACTGTGAGCGGCGCTTCCTTCAGAGATTCTAGTGCATAACTTCAAGTGTGTATATATAGATCAGTCAACCCAAATAACAACTGGCACTGCAAAGGTTACCAGACCCAACGACTGTTCCCGAATGTGAAAGAGGAACGCGTCACTGGCTTTCCGCTTTTCTTTAATTCCACCAAGCGACGGAAAGGGGAACAGACTTTTGTCGCTGACTGCACACACAGATATACGTCGAGACGCGAGCTTCAACTCCCGTCTCTACCGTTACGACCGGCAGATTCTTCATCCCGTTACGACCAGCTTATCTACCACTTACGACTAATCAAATCTGAAGCTAACAGGACTCAGGAGGAAAACTCGTCCACAGAATATTTTTGTTGGCCTTAAGTATAGATGTAAGTGTGTGTGTGTGTGTGTGTGTGTGTGTGTGTGCCAGGTAACCACTCTATCGACAAGCCCCCCCCCCCCCTCCCCCACGGGTAGGACGAACAGCTGGGTGGACTGTGGACCGACTGCCGCGACCAGAATTCAAACCTACACGCTACTGGCTGGTTCGACCCCACACCCCTAGGGGCAGGGCGGTGAATGTGGTCACGATCCAGGAAGGGTAAACCACTCCCGCAGAAGATACAGAGGTCGTTGTCTCCACGCCACGAACTTCCAAGAAGAGAAAAGAAAAATGACAGAGACACTTACGAAAATGACGCCACTACGCCACGATTAGCGTGGCTACTAAGTGACCGTCTGGCACATAACGCATGATCTCGTACGTCGGCTCCACCTTCGAACCCCGGCAGAGACCTGCTCGAAGGGATAATGTAATCAGGTGTGGCAAGCATCCATGATGATGATGATGATGATGATGATGATGACCCCCGCCAAGTGGTAGCGACTGTGCGTCCAACTCTGGGATGCGCCAACGCGCGTAGGTGTGCGTGCGTACGGCCACAACTACGCCCCACACACAGAATGCGGTTCGCCGAGCACAAGCGACGAACTGATACCACAGCGAGAGAGAGAGAGAGAGAGAGAGAGAGAGAGAGAGAGAGAGAGAGAGAGAGAGAGAGAGAGAGAGAGAGAGAGAGAAGAAGAAAAGAAAAAAGAAAATGCATTTACAAAAAAATGGCTGTAAATTACCTGGAGTCTGTGTAAATCATTCGCCAGTAGTGCTGAGGGGATGATGGGTTCCATGATGCTTAAAGTTACGGCCAACCGGACTTACGAGAAAATAAAAGTGACACTTATTCATAACATGAATATTTCAATCTGATTCAGGAGGTGGGGGGAAAAAATACATTACAGAGACGCCAATAATTTACATTTCTACAACAATGATAAACTTCGACTTGAACTGACATTATACCTCGATTTATATATACCATAAAAATCCCCGCTCCTCTTCCTTGACGGACATTAATAACACCAGGGGTTGAAGCGGGGGGGGCGGGGTGGTGGTGTTGTGGTGGTTGTGGTGGTGGTGAAATGTTGGTGATGGTAACAGTGGCATGAGGATGGGGGCCTGGGAGAGAGAACATGACATCAAACAGCTTTTTCTCGTCGGCGATAAACATTAATGGATCTCTTCCCCCTAAAGGATATATGATAATGAGGTTCACAAGGGAATAAAACGACCGACTGACAACATCATAAATATCGACATACGACGCGAAATTCTATAAGGCAAGTGGTATCACAAAGCAATGTTGGTACACCATGCCAAAAGCTGGGGCAAAATGAATATATATATATATATACATATATATATATATATATATATATATATATATATATATATATATATATATATATATATATTGATCACACTAGTCCGTGATGACAGTTATGAAGTTGAAATCGCAATTAGTAGATCATACAATTTTATTTAACATGTATACAATCTTTTTTTTTTTTACATGATTACACAAGGCATTTGATTCTTGTCCATATCTGTGTTGCTTGAGAACAGGACAAGAATCAAATGCCTTGTTTAATCATGTTAGGATCATGATTAATGTATTGACTGGATTAATGCCATCTCAGTTGTAAACATTTTAACTCCTTTACAACGAGAAATATCATTGAATCCTCTGTCGTAAAATACACCAAGAATTGTAACATTAATATTTATGAAGGTACATACAAATTGGACAGCTTTATTGTTGATAAGATTTGTAATCAGTTCCCTTTCTTGGCCACACAATACATTTTATGATACGCATGTTGCCAGAATAGAACGCATCCGACCTCCATTCGGGTCGTCACTTGTTTACCAAATGGCATCCCAGCTACGTCTCTTCCTTGTATATCAACTGACTGTTATATCTCTTTCTTGTATCTCCCCTGATGATATGATTATTACACGAAAGTGCACTTGGGAACTTAGTGTTTTATTTCCCCGTGGACCCATATATACACACACACACACACACACACACACACACACAGTGTGGTTTCAGAAGTGGTAGAGGATGTGTGGATCAGGTGTTTGCTTTGAAGAATGTATGTGAGAAATACTTAGAAAAGCAAATGGATTTGTATGTAGCATTTATGGATCTGGAGAAGGCATATGATAGAGTTGATAGAGATGCTCTGTGGAAGGTATTAAGAATATATGGTGTGGGAGGCAAGTTGTTAGAAGCAGTGAAAAGTTTTTATCGAGGATGTAAGGCATGTGTACGTGTAGGAAGAGAGGAAAGTGATTGGTTCTCAGTGAATGTAGGTTTGCGGCAGGGGTGTGTGATGTCTCCATGGTTGTTTAATTTGTTTATGGATGGGGCTGTTAGGGAGGTAAATGCAAGAGTTTTGGAAAGAGGGGCAAGTATGAAGTCTGTTGGGGATGAGAGAGCTTGGGAAGTGAGTCAGTTGTTGTTCGCTGATGATACAGCGCTGGTGGCTGATTCATGTGAGAAACTGCAGAAGCTGGTGACTGAGTTTGGTAAAGTGTGTGGAAGAAGAAAGTTAAGAGTAAATGTGAATAAGAGCAAGGTTATTAGGTACAGTAGGGTTGAGGGTCAAGTCAATTGGGAGGTGAGTTTGAATGGAGAAAAACTGGAGGAAGTGAAGTGTTTTAGATATCTGGGAGTGGATCTGGCAGCGGATGGAACCATGGAAGCGGAAGTGGATCATAGGGTGGGGGAGGGGGCGAAAATCCTGGGGGCCTTGAAGAATGTGTGGAAGTCGAGAACATTATCTCGGAAAGCAAAAATGGGTATGTTTGAAGGAATAGTGGTTCCAACAATGTTGTATGGTTGCGAGGCGTGGGCTATGGATAGAGTTGTGCGCAGGAGGATGGATGTGCTGGAAATGAGATGTTTGAGGACAATGTGTGGTGTGAGGTGGTTTGATCGAGTGAGTAACGTAAGGGTAAGAGAAATGTGTGGAAATAAAAAGAGCGTGGTTGAGAGAGCAGAGGAGGGTGTTTTGAAGTGGTTTGGGCACATGGAGAGAATGAGTGAGGAAAGATTGACCAAGAGGATATATGTGTCGGAGGTGGAGGGAACGAGGAGAAGAGGGAGACCAAATTGGAGGTGGAAAGATGGAGTGAAAAAGATTTTGTGTGATCGGGGCCTGAACATGCAGGAGGGTGAAAGGAGGGCAAGGAATAGAGTGAATTGGAGCGATGTGGTATACCGGGGTTAACGTGCTGGCAGTGGATTGAATCAGGGCATGTGAAGCGTCTGGGAAAAACCATGGAAGGCTGTGTAGGTATGTATATTTGCGTGTGTGGACGTATGTATATACATGTGTATGGGGGGGGGGGCATTTCTTTCGTCTGTTTCCTTGCGCTACCTCGCAAACGCGGGAGACAGCGACAAAGTATAAAAAAAAAAAAAAAAAAAAAAAAAAAATATATATATATATATATATATATATATATATATATATATATATATATATATATATACATATATATATATATATATATATATATATATATATATATATATATATATATATATATATATCCCTGGGGATAGGGGATTAAGAATACTTCCCACGTATTCCCTGCGTGTCGTAGAAGGTGACTAAAAGGGGAGGGAGCGGGGGGCTGGAAATCCTCCCATCTCGTTTTTTTTTTAATTTTCCGAAAGAAGGAACAGAGGGGGCCAGGTGAGGATATTCCAAAAAACGCCCAGTCCTCTGTTCCTAACGCTACCTCGCTAACGCGGGAAATGGCGAATAGTTTAAAATATATATATATATATATATATATATATATATATATATATATATATATATATATATATATATATATACATAATTTAATTTGTTTATGGATGGGGTTGTTAGGGAGATGAATGCAAGAGTTTTGGAAAGAGGGGCAAGTATGAAGTCTGTTGTGGATGAGAGAGCTTGGGAAGTGAGTCAGTTGTTCGCTGATGATACAGCGCTGGTGGCTGATTCATGTGAGAAACTGCAGAAGCTGGTGACTGAGTTTGGTAAAGTGTGTGAAAGAAGAAAGTTAAGAGTAAATGTGAATAAGAGCAAGGTTATTAGGTACAGTAGGGTTGAGGGTCAAGTCAATTGGGAGGTAAGTTTGAATGGAGAAAAACTGGAGGAAGTAAAGTGTTTTAGATATCTGGGAGTGGATCTGGCAGCGGATGGAACCATGGAAGCGGAAGTGAATCATAGGGTGGGGGAGGGGGCAAAAATCCTGGGAGCCTTGAAGAATGTGTGGAAGTCGAGAACATTATCTCGGAAAGCAAAAATGGGTATGTTTGAAGGAATAGTGGTTCCAACAATGCTGTATGGTTGCGAGGCGTGGGCTATAGATAGTGTTGTGCGCAGGAGGGTGGATGTGCTGGAAATGAGATGTTTGAGGACAATGTGTGGTGTGAGGTGGTTTGATCGAATAAGTAATGTAAGGGTAAGAGAGATGTGTGGAAATAAAAAGAGCGTGGTTGAGAGAGCAGAAGAGGGTGTTTTGAAATGGTTTGGGCACATGGAGAGAATGACTGAGGAAAGATTGACCAAGAGGATATATGTTTCGGAGGTGGAGGGAACGAGGAGAAGTGGGAGACCAAATTGGAGGTGGAAAGATGGAGTGAAAAAGATTTTGTGTGATCGGGGCCTGAACATGCAGGAGGGTGAAATGCGGGCAAGGAATAGAGTGAATTGGATCGATGTGGTATACCGTGGTTGACGTGCTGTCAGTGGATTGAATCAGGGCATGTGACGCGTCTGGGGTAAACCATGGAAAGTTGTGTGGGGCCTGGATGTGGAAAGGGAGCTGTGGTTTCGGGCATTATTGCATGACAGCTAGAGACTGAGTGTGAACGAATGGGGCCTTTGTTGTCTTTTCCTAGTGCTACCTCGCACACATGAGGGGGGAGGGGGATGGTATTCCATGTGTAGCGAGGTGGCGATGGGAATGAATAAAGGCAGACAGTGTGAATTGCGTGCATGGGTATATATGTATGTGTCTGTGTGTGTATATATATGTGTACATTGAGATGTATAGGTATGTATATTTGCGTGTGTGGACGTGTATGTATATACATTGTGTATGGGGGTGGGTTGGGCCATTTTTTTCGTCTGTTTCCTTGCGCTACCTCGCAAACGCGGTAGACAGCGACAAAGCAAAATAATAATAATAATAAATATATATATATATATATATATATATATATATATATATATATATATATATATATATATATATATATATATATATGAGTACGACCCAATCTTGGTCTCACTACACCACCAGCCTCCTGAAGGCGGCAGAGGACCACAGCACACTCGTGCCCGGCAGGCATGCAGGTACGATGATGTCCCGTGTTTTGAAAGAAAAAAGTTCCGGTCACGGACATCGGGACTCACCGAGACCAAGCCATCAGTGTGACGTGTGAAAAGGAAGAGATATATAGAGAAGCAAAGAAAGAGGAGAAATCATCCTCACATACATATATGAAGGACTCAAGATAAAGATAAGAAGAAGAAGAAGAAGAAGAAGAAGAAGAAGAAGAAGAAGAAGAAGAAGAAGAAGAAAAAGAAGAAGATGAAGAAGAAGAAGAAGAAGACGGAGGAGGAGGAGGAGGAGAAATGATGATCCTTGTAGTCGAAGGGAATACTAAGTTACAGACGCTTAACATACGGCTCCTTGTCCTGTCACCAGGCTGGGTCTTCTTGCTGCACACACATGACATGGGTCATCATCATCCGTTGTGGACCAACACAAGGGGGAAGAAAAGGAGGAGGAGGAGGAGGAGGAGGAGGAGGAGGAGGAGGAGGAGGAGGAGGAGGAGGAGGAGGAGACGAAGAAGAAGAAGAAGAAGAAGAAGAAGAAGAAGAAGAAAGAGAATTCTAATATATCTATGACGTTACCAAAACCAGCTACTTCTGTAGACCTTCCCACACGGAAGTACCTCCGACCCTTGAGCAAGACGACGGCACGACTCTTGGGCATGATGACCTGGCCTTCGACCTGACCGTGAAGGGGGGGGGTCAGGTAAACCAAAACGCCAAGCCATCACACCTACGAGAAGTGCCCTCCCCACCACCACATCAGCCTCTGTGGCCAGTGTCAACGAAAATATACCTCACACCTACTCAAGAATATATACCTCACATCTACTCAATCCCTACATAGTTTTTTTCAAACACTGAATCCCTCAACACCTCGCCTCTCTCATGAGACACTCACCTCAATGAATGAGGACCATATTCCTAAAGGTACCACACGTGATCCACTACCTCACAAGGGCCCCCTCACTCCTCATACCTGAAGCACTACCTCATACACAGGAGCCTCATTCTGGAAGCCTCTCCCGTTATCACAGCCTTATCCCTCATGTCTGAAACACTTACTCATATACCACAAGGACCAGTTCCATCTCGCTCACGTAATGATATCCTCACTCCCTCATACATCGTATCTAAAACACTACCTCATAAGACCACTTCGCCTATGCACTCACAACCGCCTGTACCACATCCCTCACACCTGACACCTCATAATCTTCCTCCTCACATCGCACTTAAGTCACCGCTTATCTCCCCTCCCCCTCCTCCCATCCACTCCCTAATCCCCCCCCCCCTAACACCACCACCTAATCCCCTGCCTATCCAATCGAGACGACCCTCTTCTCCCCAAACAATCCCCTAATCCAACTCCCTCCCTAACACTCTCCCCAGACGACCACCTCATCCTCCCTCCCCAACCCTTTCTCCCCAAACGACCCTCTATCCTCCCCACACACACGTCCCCTGACCCCCCAACAAGTCCACAATTAATACCCACCGACACGCCGGTTAATCAAATTGCAAAAAGGAAAAAAAATATATCACATATAAATCAAAGTGATGGACGGTATTAGAATGACTTGGTCGTCATTAGCATTCATGGCTGAGAGGAGTTGTGTCATCTACCCTTGTTCGAACCCTTTCCATTAGGTCACTATCATCATCACCTTAATTAACCACGCAATACTCGTACGTATTCGTAATCTACGAGGCAGCGTTCAGTGTTGTCCAAGGCCACAGAATGTATCACGGGGCTCCGAGCTGAGTGGCGTTTAGGGCGTCGGGGAGCCTTGGTTAGGTGTGGACCGCCGCGTTAGTTTAAATGACTTGTCAGGGGATAAGCATGGACGATAAATGGCAAGGGTGCCAGGCGTATGACCAGCGATATGACTCACTTAGGGGGGAGGGGGTTACCACGACCGTAACACTCTTACAGTCAATACGAATGACCATGTACTGTACCCGCTGTGCGACCGGCAGGATCCAACACCTCCCACGAACCCTTAAAACTCCTTCCACGGAGTCTTCAACACCCGTTCCCTCCAAGTCCACTATGGAGAGAGAGGGAGAGAGAGAGAGAGAGAGAGAGAGAGAGAGAGAGAGAGAGAGAGAGAGAGAGAGAGAGAGAGAGAGAGAGAGAGGCAGGTAAAGGTGTTTATGGGCCTTCATGCCACCCCCTCAGCCATGGAGTCTGGACGCAGTAACCAGCTACACTCAGCGGCAGAGATATGGCACCGTCTCTGCTCCAGCGGTCGGGAGGAGGCAAACACTGCAACAGTGCGATGACCGTGAAGATCAACAGTGAAACAAGGAGACACACGATATCACGCCCGCGGATATATGAGCCACGGAAGCTGGGAGTGTTCCTCCGTTGCGACGTACAATAGCAGTTTGCACACTACGACAGGAAGCTATGAAAAAACGAGGTCGTAATACACATTTGTATCATACATGCTTTTTTTTTTTATTTCTAGATATACAGGAGGCACTCAATCTGGGCTCGTTAGGAACATACGAAGAAATGCTTTCATCCTCCTACAACCACTCTCCAGCTGCCATGGACAATACTCCATTAATTACAGCACCCTATCCATAACCAGAACTCCCACATCATCCCGTGGTTTTCCTCTTACCGCTTCAAATGCCTTGGGTCAGTCATTCAACAGCACGTCCACCCCTGTATACCACATCGCTCCAATTCGCTCTACGTCCACCCCTGTATACCACATCGCTCCAATTCGCTCTACGTCCACCCCTGTATACCACATCGCTCCAATTCGCTCTATCGCTTTGCGTGGCCACACTCCTTTCTGCACGTTCAGGCCTCGAACACTCAAAAGAGCATCTTGCACCTCAGCCTTCCAACTCTTCCAAGGCTTTCCCCCTTTTCCTCGCTCCCTCCACTTCCGACATGCACACCCTCTGAGACATTCTCTCCATACGTCCAAACCATTTCAGTCTACCCTCCACTCTCACTACCACAACCTCCTCACACCACGGATCGTACCCAAACATATCATTTCCAGCACATTTGCCCCCTTCCGCGCTCTCTCACCTAAGGTCTACGCCCCTCTCATCCATACAACACCGTCGGGGTTACCGTCCCACCAAGCACACCCATGCCACACAAGCGACCTCTCTCTTTCCAAACATTCCTCAGTTCTCCCAGAACCTCCTCCTCCTCCTCATCCTCATCAACCCTACGAGTCACCTCAGCTTCCGTGGTTCCATTCACTGCCACGTCCACTCCAAGGGATCTAAAACACCCCAATACCTCTTGGTTCTCTCTATATTCAAACTATCTTTTCCCTTTACAGATAGTCTTCATGGATTCCCAATTAGTGATGGGACGTGGAGGAAAGTCTAACTACATCTACAATCTGTGCATTCTCTTTTTGTGATCTTATTTACTACAAGCAAGGGTGGTTGTCGGTAGGCGACTTAACTACATGTTGATAGTGAAGGGAAGTTGTTAATTGAGGGAAGGAGTGTATGGACACAGTAAGAGGAAGATTTAAGATCAGATTGCTGACAGCATAGACAGAGAAGTAAGTTAAGGGGTGGCAGAGATAGTAACAATCAACACCCGTCACAACCAAGACACCTCAATAATAAAAACACTAATCATAATCATTCCTCATTGTAGCAGCCGCGAGCGAGGCTCCCTACTACATCAGCCGGCCATAATTCACACAAGTCTCAGGCTAAGAATTACCCGCATCAGACCCTCTGGCTGCTCCAGCTCCCAACGCCTCTCCTGCCTCCTGTAGGAATGTCTTACTGGGAGGAGAGAGACCGCAGGTGAGCTTACAGAACCAGGGACGGTGTGTTGAGGGGGAAGCAGAGCCGCCAGGAACGAGCTTCCACACACTGGCCCAGGACACCACAGAGGAGGCCAAGAAATACACCACAGACCAGCCGAGAAGACCATCACCACAGACCAGCCGAGAAGACCACCACAGACCAGCCGAGAAGACCATCACCACAGACCAGCCGAGAAGACCATCACCACAGACTAGCCAAGAAGACCACCACAGACTAGCCAAGAGGACCACCACACACTGGCCAAGACCACCACCACAGACTGGGCCAAGGAGACCACCACACACTGGCCAAGACCACCACCACACACTGGCCAAGGAGACCACCACACACTGGCCAAGACCACCACCACAGACTGGGCCAAGGAGACCACCACACACTGGCCAAGACCACCACCACAGACTGGGCCAAGGAGACCACCAAACACCGGCCAAGACCACCACCACAGACTGGCCAAGAGGACCACCACACACTGGCCAAGACCACCACCACAGACTGGGCCAAGGAGACCACCAAACACCGGCCAAGACCACCACCACAGACTGGCCAAGAGGACCACCACACACTGGCCAAGGAGACCACCACACACTGGCCAAGACCACCACCACAGACCGGCCAAGAAGACCACCACACACTGGCCAAGACCACCACCACAGACTGGGCCAAGGAGACCACCAAACACCGGCCAAGACCACCACCACAGACTGGCCAAGAGGACCACCACACACTGGCCAAGACCACCACCACAGACTGGGCCAAGGAGACCACCAAACACCGGCCAAGACCACCACCACACACTGGCCAAGACCACCACCACACACTGGCCAAGACCACCACCACAGACTGGGCCAAGGAGACCACCAAACACCGGCCAAGACCACCACCACAGACTGGCCAAGAAGACCATCACACTGGCCAAGAAGACCACCACCACAGACAGGCCAAGAGGACCACCACCACAGACTGGCCAAAACCACCACCACCACACACTGGGCCAAGAAGACCACCACACACTGGGCCAAGAAGACCACCACCACACACTGGGCCAAGAGCAGGAAACAGTCAAAAGGACAACCAGAGCCAAGGCCAGTGTGGATCATACAGCCCCAGACGGCCCCACAACCCCCGGAAGACCCGTGTGGTGCCAGGCCTGAGCTGGAGGCGGCAAGTCATCGCGGAGCCCCAGGAGTCCGGGCTACCGAATCTGGCCCAGACAGACTATGCTAATTAGCCCTCCACTTCCACATACCACTGGACCAATTATCCCGCTGATTATGGTCCCTATGGCCCGGTGCCCTGTGTGCTCAGCGGGACCGCCCTGGGATGATGAAAAAAAATCAAATTGGGCCCTTACACACACACACACACACACACACACACACACACACACACACACACACACACACACACACACAAATGAATATGCGTAATGAAGCGTCCTTACACATGTTGGCAGAGGACGAGAAGGCCATGTCCCTTGGCCTCGTCAAAGGGCTGGAGGGTAATGGGGTGTCGTATGCTGACAACACGCCTGCTACTGACGTTCACGAGAGGGGAGGAGGAGGAGGGCGACCAGGGCTGGGGGAGGAGGAGGGTTGGGTGTAGCGGGTTAGGGCTGGGTTGAGGACTGGAGGAGGAGGAGGAGGAGGACCGGCTGTGGGTAAGGCCAGGACCTGGGATAGATTGAGGGGCTGTATTAGGCGGAGGATGGGGTGGGCAATGTGTGGACCAGGGTATAGGGTATGGGCCAGGGTACAGGGTATGGACCAGGGTACAGGGCATGGGTCACGGTACAGGGTATGGACCAGGGTACAGGGCGAGGGTCAAGATACAGGGTATGGGCCAGGGCACAGGGTATGAAACAGGGTACAGGGCAAGGGTCAGGGTACAGGGTATGGACCAGGGTACAGGGTATGATCCAGGGTACAGGGCATGGATCAGGGTACAGGGTATGAACCAGGGTACAGGGTATGGGCCAGAGTACAGGGTACAGTGGTTGGAGGTGAAGGTAAGGTATAGGGTAGGGGAAAAGAATATGGGTAAATTGTAGGGTAAGATATGGGGGTGAAGGTCGAGTATAAGGCAGGGTATAGTCATGAAGGTAAGGCAAGGTAGGGCATAGGGCTGGGAGAAGGTAAATGGGTAGGAAGGGAGACATCCCATTAGTCTAGGAATGGGTAAGGTAAAAAAACACGAGGTAGTGACGCTGGAATTAAGGGAAAGTGTAGGGTAAATGGGAGGGCAAGGGTAAGGAGGGAGAGTAGGCAAGGTAAAGAATAAGGTAGTACTGACACTGAGGGTAAGATTGGGGGAGGGAGTGTTGGGTAGGGTCTGTAAGACAAGTCAAAAGAGGAAAGCAGAGTTTAGGGTATGAGACGAAGTAATGGCTGAGGTAGGGAGATTACAGGCTGGGGTAAGAGTTAAGGTAATGATGAAGTCGGGATAAGGTACGAGTACACAGTAGGGCAGAGGTTAAGGTAGGGGAGAGGGTAAGACAAGGTTGGTCATGAGGTGAGGTAAGTGATAATGTAGGGTAGGGTAGGTAATGTAAGGGAGGGTAGGTAATGAAGGGTAGGGTAGGTAATGTACGGTAGGGTAGGTAATGTAGGGTAAGAGGTAATGTAGGCAGGGTAAGGTGTTTGGTAGATAAGGAGGGTTCAGAGAGGTATAAGGTAAGGCTGGCGAAGGAGTGAGACAAGGAAGGGGAAAGGTAGGGCAAGGGGAAAGTAAGGGAGAGTAAGAAAAGGTAAGGAGCTGGGACAGCAAGAGGTAAGGTAAAGTGAGTTTAAAGAGATTTGATAGTACGGTAAGACAGAGGGTAAAGTATGGGAAGGATATGGTAAGGGAGGAATTAAGGTAAGAGACGTTCAAGGGAGGTGAAGGATTAGGTAAGGATCTAAGCGATAGGCACTAGGGTAAAGCACAGTAGATTGAGGTACAGGGCTGCGTGCTGTACCGTAAGGTAAGTTAAGGCAGAGGGTAAGACAGGTATAATAGGTGCGGGTGCTGTAAGGTAAGGTAAGCTGGGTTTGGGCAAGAGTAAAACGCAATACGGAACACAGGAAGGCAACGCAAGGCAAGGTTTACAAGGGTCAACGGGTAAACTAGGTCGAGACTTGAGCGCAGTGTCAAAGAAAAGAAAACGAAAAAAAAAAAGAAAAAAAGAAAGAAAAAAGAAAGGGGAAAGAAAATGGGGAGGGAAGGAAGAAAATGGGGGGAGGGGGTGGTATTTACACATCATTAACAAATGGGACAACAGTGACCGGAAGTAATGAGAGCAAGACAGGCTTCACCACCTGTGTTACCGTCCCTTTAATGACAGGAGGCCTTGGACCAGCGTGTTGACAGAGGTGTTTACCAGGCCGGCGTTAATAAGGACGTTACGCAATACAACTACGCGGGAGGAGGGAGGGAGGAGGGAGGGAGGGAGGGGAGGTTAATGAATGGCAACTTAAGTGTCTGTCTTGTGGGTTACCAGTGACTGCTCGGCCAGGCGCAAGTAAAGATCCCAACACTCCCAGATGATGAAACACACACACACACACAAGCTAGAATGAATTACAAGAAAACAAAGGCAAAAATCTTTGTGAACATTTCTTTGTAAACCATTCAGGATGTTCGACATGCGTCTGGTGCATATATATATATATATATATATATATATATATATATATATATATATATATATATATATATATATATATATTTCTTTCTTTCTTTCAAACTATTCGCCATTTCCCGCAAGCGAGGTAGCGTTAAGAACAGAGGACTGGGCCTTTGAGGGAATACCCTCACCTGGCCCAATTCTCTGTTCCTTCTTTTGGAAAATTAAAAAAAAGAGGGGAGGATTTCCAGCCCCCCGCTCCCTCCCCTTTTAGTCGCCTTCTACGACACGCAGGGAATACGTGGGAAGTATTCTTTCTCCCCTATATATATATATATATATATATATATATATATATATATATATATATATATATATATATATAAACAAGACTTCATCTTTTTTGTATATACATCTAAAAGTGACAATATTTATATCCACAGTCTAGGTTCCTTGAAGACAGCAGAAGTATTTCACAATCCTTACTCCTTTTGCTGTTATCATAGCCATGTCTTTTAGTGAATTCTCGTAGCTAAATCCCAAAGCTAAATTTAGTAGCCTTCAATCCAAGTTATCTAATCTATCCATATCTCTGATGCCTGTTTCCTTTGGGAACTCCTGTCAAGGGGCTAGCAAAAGGGTCTCCACTTACCGATTTCCTAACATGTATCCCATGCACACACACTATTCCATGCATTCTTCCACCATTTCTCTCCTTCTAGTCTTCTTCCACTCTATTTCCCCATGTCACTCATGACATCCAAGACAACTGCCTTAATTCACCCCATCAGGGAAAACATCTCCTTTTTCTATGCAAACTTAGTTACCATGCAGCAGTACATTCACATACCTGATTCTTAATACAATTGAAATCCAATTCTTAATTGTATGAACAAAAGCAAAGTAATATACATATGTCATTTTTGGAACAACACAGTAATATAATCTTATTAACATATTTAGGTTTCATCTGTAATTCTCTACCAAACAGATTAGGATTCAAGACTCATCTCCAATCAATGATGATCTCCTTTTCTTGTACCTTTCATTATATTAACACTGATCTTCTTCACCAACCTATCATCTACCAAATTTTCAACATACTGTCTTTAAAGATTTGTTCATAAGATTTTGTATGATTTCTGCACAATACATATCATTCTCGCATCTTTATTATTTTCCAAAATTTGTTTTCCTCGTCTAACAATCCTATATAAACTGTCCATCCCAAGATTTTATTTTTAAGTGATTTGGACTAAGGACAAATTAGATTTCATATATATATATATATATATATTTCTATGAGTCCACGGGGAAATGAAACACGATAAGTTCCCAAGTGCACTTTCGTGTAATAATCACATCATCAGGAGAGATACAAGAAAGAAATATAACCGTCAGATGATATACAACGATAGATAGATATATAGATAGACAGAAAGGCAGATAAACAGAGATAGATAGACATGATAGAAAGACATAGATAGATAGATAGATATAATATTCATTCACATGTTTAGCAGTTAAGAGGAATGTTGTCAATACATAACGTAATGTTCAATGGACCTGGTAAGCAAGCTAGGTTATCAGACGTCACACAGATAACGTCTCCCAAGCAGTCTTATCCATCTATCTGATAAAACAGTTATCTATTCGAAGACGTCACAGCTCAAACCCTTACGTGTAAATATGTGGTTTACCTTTCCTAAGGACAACATGGCTGGATAGCGATGTTGGTAAGCAACTGGATGACGTATGCTTTGGTTAGGGATGTGCGGGATGGGGGGTGTGAGTGCAGGGCATTTTACAGGGCGGGGAGCAGGGCAGGGTCAGGGTCGTAGGGTCTTGGGAACAGGGACCTGTTCAGGGCCTGGAGGGAGGAGGGGAGGGAGGGAAGAAGGACAAGTAGCTGAAACGAAGCCAGGAGCTGGTGAGGGCCACGGAAGTCTAGAAGACTCACAACTCATCAACACTTGCTCCCCTCCTTCGGTCATCAGCAGCCAGTGTGTCGAGCCCGACACTCAGTGTTGACTTAGGTCGGGCTTCTGCACCCACACTGATGGACGTAGGAGCCAACGCTTCCACAAGCGTATCAAGCGACGTGCAAAGGACAACTGGCGTATATAAAAGTCCAGTTAATTAATCCCCCCGAAGAGAAAACTGACGCCAAACATAAACAAACTTGACTCAAAGACAAAACCTGTGTGCTCTTAACTCCCTACAACATTACTGTAGCAAAATCGACCTCTAAAAAAACACACCGTATTTAAAGAAAAAATTATATGCCATACATTTATGGTCAGCTGTAGAAGGTACTACTACTATTATACCGTTATTCAACAAGAGAAAAGAAGAAGTAAATACACACCGAATTTTGAAACGCTAAACAGGATACTGTGAATCTTCTTCAGATTTCCGAATATCGATGGCTTTTGTCCTCTGCACTTTCCCACAGCGCACTCAAGTCTCAAGGTCGTCCTCCACTTGTGTCCTAGAGGACCCAAGACTCAAGCTGGACCCCGTACAAAATATAAACAATCGGGTCTCCAGGTCCTGGACGCGACGCCTTCCAGCTGCGTCTGGAATCGACGGCCAGACTTGGTATGGTCCCCTGCCCGGTCGGTCCACACCACCGGATATGACGTACACTGACCCCTCCTCACCCGCCCCACACAATGTGTTCCGCAGCATCAACTTCGAGCAGTCTGGTCCAGACTACGCTTTGCCTGCGCTGTAAGCGTTTTACGTCGCAAGCACGACGGTACGACCCTTCAGCAAGACGTTACGACCCTTTGCGCACGACGGTGCGACCCTCTGAGCAGGACGTTACGACCCTTTGCGCACGACGGTACGACCCTCTGAGCAGGACGTTACGACCCTTTGAGTACGACGGTGCGACCCATGAGTAAGACGTTACGACCCTACGAGCACATCCATGGGTCGTACAGTCATGCTCAAGGGTCGTACCGTCAATCCTCATGCGTTATGCTGTCATCCTCAAGGGTCGCACAGTCATCCTCAAGGGTCGTATCCTTCAAAGTTCAAGGGTCGTGACCATCACGCTCGTCAAGAGTCACACGCCATCAGCTACCACCAGACACAGGGCACTAGGAAGTAAGGACGTAACCCATAAACCCAACCACACCTACCACACACCAACCACTCTCAGGGCACTGTCGCCCTCCACAGCATCCACGTTCGCCTACCACTGCCCAAGACGTCTTTCCTTTGACACCCACCCAGCAGAGGCGTCATTCACACACGGCGAGAGAGAGAGAGAGAGAGAGAGAGAGAGAGAGAGAGAGAGAGAGAGAGAGAGAGAGAGAGAGGAGAAATCACGCCACCTCAAAGGGACGTAGGGCATGAACTCACAGCTGTAGTTTCTGGTCGATGCAGGAGACGGGTGTATGAATACATCCCCCAGACCGCTGGATAATGCACGTCATCGATCCCTCAATTAAGTAATGGCATTCATTACGTCATAACAGCACCATCTCTCCCACAGACTGGGGAGGAAGGGAGGGCTAGCCAACACGAGACTCAGCAGTGCACGACGCAGGCACCGCCGCGCATATGAGATAAGCTGTGCTCTCGTGTCTTTCCAGAAGACACAACACTTCGCATGGGACCAAAAGGTGTTAACAATACGAGTGAAACATTGGGAAACAGTCACGGTGGAAATGACACATAGCCTACACTGGGCAATATAGGTCTATGCAACACACAGCCCACGTACGTAGCCAGAGCGTACGGGGCCTTGCCTTTGAATTATCACCAACCCCTGAAGAAGGTGTTAAAAGAATTTTAGCCTCGATCACCATAAAAAAAGAAATATACGTCCTAACGGCCAGATAGCTTAACGAACTAACTAATTGAACAACGCATGCACGGCACAGCGTTGGTGAGACACGCATGGCTGAGGGTGAGTTATAGTTCAGTTTGTTTATCGAGCCAGATGCTAACTGAGACCTGGGCAAGAATGATATCTCACAGCCGCTCGACATACCTCGGCTGTACTGAGGTACATAAACACAGGCGGGACTGAAGCAAAGTTACAGGGAGCGAGCTCAGAGCCACATGTAATATGGACACGAAAACAAGCACAGAGGCAATACTCATGCATATGCAAAGCGGAGTGAGGAGTGAAGTACGAGTCTGGTTGTGAGGGTGGGTTAAGGACTGCAGTGTATTACAGTGGCATAATACAGGTTACGTCAGCGACCATATATATATAAAGAGACAAACACAAGCACAATGGCAGACGGTGCCGAGGAGCACCAAGGGCCGTTACTCGCCTGCAGGAGGAGGGTCGTTCTCCATCACTGCCTGGTAGCGGGGTCCGGGGTTACACCGGCCAGGCCCTGCGGGTGACTGAGGGCAGGTCGGTGTAGACAGGTCTAGCGTGTGCCACACCTGCCACACCACAGCTACCACAGACCACAAGCAACACACACACACACACACACACACACAACAAGCCTACAGATATGCTTAAATGAATCTGTAACCACAATTCCAAACCTTATACCACGATATATAATATATATATATATATATATATATATATATATATATATATATATATATATATATATATATATATTCTTTTTCATACTACTTCCCATTTCCCGCATTAGCGAGGTAGCGCTAAGAACAGAGGACAGAGCCTTTGAGGGAATATCCTCATCTGGCCCCCTTCTCTGCTCCGCTTTTGGAAAATTAAAAAAAATAAAAAAGAGAGAGGAGGATTTCCAGCCCTCCGCTCCCTCCCCTTTTAGTCGCCTTCTACAACACTCAGGGAGAACGTGGGAAGTATTCTTTCTCCCCTATCCCCAGGGATAATATATATATATATATATATATATATATATATATATATATATATATATATATATATATATATATATGGGTATGTTTGAAGGAATAGTGGTTCCAACAATGTTGTATGGTTGCGAGGCGTGGGCTATGGATAGAGTTGTGCGCAGGAGGATGGATGTGCTGGAAATGAGATGTTTGAGGACAATGTGTGGTGTGAGGTGGTTTGATCGAGTGAGTAACGTAAGGGTAAGAGAGATGTGTGGAAATAAAAAGAGCGTGGTTGAGAGAGCAGAAGAGGGTGTTTTGAAGTGGTTTGGGCACATGGAGAGAATGAGTGAGGAAAGATTGACCAAGAGGATATATGTGTCGGAGGTGGAGGGAACGAGGAGAAAAGGGAGACCAAATTGGAGGTGGAAAGATGGAGTGAAAAAGATTTTGTGTGATCGGGGCCTGAACATGCAGGAGGGTGAAAGGAGGGCAAGGAATAGAGTGAATTGGAGCGATGTGGTATACCGGGGTTGACGTGCTGTCAATGGATTGAATCAAGGCATGTGAAGCGTCTGGGGTAAACCATGGAAAGCTGTGTAGGTATGTATATTTGCGTGTGTGGACGTATGTATATACATGTGTAGGGGGGGGTTGGGCCATTTCTTTCGTCTGTCTCCTTGCGCTACCTCGCAAACGCGGGAGACAGCGACAAAGTATAATAAATAAAAATAGAAAAAAAAAAAAAAAATATATATATATATATATATATATATATATATATATATATATATATATATATATATATATATATATTTTCTTTCAAACTATTCGCCATTTCCCGCATTAGCGAGGTAGCGTTAAGAACAGAGGACTGGGCCTTGAGGGAATACCTTCACCTGGCCCAATTCTCTGTTCCTTCTTTTGGAAAATTAAAAAAAAAAAAAAAAAAAATGAGAGGGGAGGATTTCCAGCCCCCCGCTCCCTCCCCTTTTAGTCGCCTTCTACGACACGCAGGGAATACGTGGGAAGTATTCTTTCTCCCCTATCTATATAGATAGATAGATAGATAGATAGATAGATAGATAGAGAGAGAGAGAGAGAGAGAGAGAGAGAGAGAGAGAGAGAGAGAGAGAGAGAGAGAGAGATAGATAGATAGATAGATAGATAGATAGATAGAGAGAGAGAGAGAGAGAGAGAGAGAGAGAGAGAACATATGAACGCTCACTTTTCAGAACACATAATGCCTTCTAACTGCAGGGATTCGAACCCCGCACCATTTGCGTGGTAGCTAAGAACCCTACCACTCGGCTGTATCGCTCCTAATAGGGTAATGACAACCCGGTTACTAGAGGCGATCACAGCCGAGAAATTAGCGTTCCTAGCTACCACGCAAATGGTGCGGGGTTCGAATCCCTGTAGTTGGAGGGCATTATGTGTTCTATGAAAAGTGCACGTTCATATGCACTATATTTGCGTTCGTATACCTCCACTTGCGACAGTAAGAGCTGCAAAATTGCTGACTACTGGTAATGTGAGCCTGATGAGACATGACCGGTCTAGACCCTGCTGCTCATGGACGTGAGACGAAGGATTTTCGAGTACGAGTGATCGAAAAGTCATTTCCATATTAGGGACGATCACAGCCGAGTGATTAGCGCTCCTAGCTACCACGCAAATGGTGAGGGGTTCGAATCCTTGCTGTTGGAGTGTATTATGCGATATACATCATTATTCTTTTATATATTATCATAGTCGCTGTCTCCCGCGTCAGCGAGGTAGCGCAAGGAGACAGACTAAAAAATGGCCCAACCCACCCACATACACATGCATATACATAAACGCCCACACACGCACATAAACATACCTGTACATTTCAACGTATACACACATATATATACACAGACATATACATATATATACTTTTTCTTTTCTTTTCAATATTCGCCATCTCCCGCGTTAGCGAGGTAGCGTTAAGAACAGAGGACTGGACCTTTGAGGGAATATCCTCACCTGGCCCCCTTCTCTGTTCCTTCTTTTGGAAAAAAAAAAAAAAAAAAGAAGAGAGGGGAGGATTTCCAGCCCCCGCTTCCTTCCATTTTAGTCGCCTTCTACGACACGCAGGGAATACGTGGGAAGTATTCTTTCTCCCCTATCCCCAGGGATAATATATATATATATATATATATATATATATATATATATATATATATGTACATAACATATATATACACATGTCCATATTCATACTTGCTGCCTTCATCAACGAATGAATACTGTAACATTTCGAATCCTACGAAATGGCCAAGACCCCCGCTGAGACCAATCACGTTCTAACAAGACTCTGTAAATGAAACTTCTTTTTACCAAAGACACACACACACACACACACACACACACACACACACACAGAGGACGAGGTCAGAGCCTGTAAAAGTCGGTAAATTATCTCGAGAGCGTTGGGAGGAAAGCCTGCCTCCCGACGCTCGGCCATTGTTAATTTACCACACGAATTTGTTCCAAGACCCGGGAGAGAGAGAGAGAGAGAGAGAGAGAGAGAGAGAGAGAGAGAGAGAGAGAGAGAGAGAGAGAGAGAGAGAGAGAGAGAGAGGCTGATAACACGGCTGTCAGTCACCCATCCCGGCAACTTTCCGCGGCGCTCAAACTTCGAGACCTCCTCCCCACGATACCCTTGAGAGAGATCACCAATTTCACGTGAGACAAATATCATCAACAGTGGTGAGAAAAAAAAAAGTGTGAAAAAAGAGAGAAAAAAACAACCCGCATACCAGAAGATCAGGGTTTCGATCTGAGAGCAAAAATCGTTTCGGACTTTGTCACCAGGACATTATCTATTCATTGTCTTCCTTGTACGAGACAAACGTAATTGGTTTTTTTTTTCATTTAACTTCTCTGTTAGAAAAAAATGTAAATATATAGTAACACTGTGTATGTTTTATCTAACAGTGACACACACACACAAGCGGAACTCGAGGACGAGAACCCACTTATTCGTGACTATATCCGTACATCTTACACTCAAAGCATAGAATATATATATATAAACCTGCTGTATTTTTATTCATTATTAATAACGGTACCATTATTCAATCTGAAGAGGAATGATGACTGCATCTTGGAAGGGCAAAATCACAGAGAACGCAGGCGATAAATCCTGACCCACACCCCACTGTCAACTGATGAATAAAAATTCATTGTATGTGTGTGCGAGAGAGAGAGAGAGAGAGAGAGAGAGAGAGAGAGAGAGAGAGAGAGAGAGAGAGAGAGAGAGAGAGATTACTGTTACTAATTGTGTTACAGGGAGAAAGTTTTACACTCGTGTTGCTCCATCGCTTAATCTTGTATGCATCGTGTCTTTACTCTTATGTACACACACACACACACACACACACACACACACACACACACACACACACACACAGAGCCTTTGCCAGGTAACCACCTCATCGACCACAGCCCGAAGGAAAGATGAAAAGGTGGGTGGACTGTGGACCGGCTGCCGTGCCAAGGATGCGAACCTACGCTGGTGTACTGACCCAGCTCACCCACTGCCATGAATGACGGTCAGTAAAGCTACCCGCTACACCACGAAGGTCTGCCAGCCCTCTGACCTACCCCCCTCAAAGGTCAGGTCAAAGAGGGGTCAGAGGCCATCATGGCCTAAAGAGTCGTCCTGTCATCGATTTGGAAGGTGTTCAGCATCGCCCAAGCCTGACAAGGGAGAAAACTGACTTCGAAGCGTCAGTACCTGAAAATGAGGAGGGTTCGCGAGGGTTTTCATCCACCTCTGTTTCAAAGGGAGGTAGATCATCCCTGTATATATATATATATATATATATATATATATATATATATATATATATATATATATATATATATATTCTCTTCTTTCTTCTTTCAAACTATTCGCCATTTCCCGCATTAGCAAGGTAGCGTTAAGAACAGAGGACTAGGCCTCTGAGGGAATATCCTCACCTGGCCCCGTTCTCTGTTCCTTCTCTTAGAAAGTACAAAAAAAAAAAAAAAAACAAGAGGGGAGGATTTCCAGCCCCCCGCTCCCTCCCCTTTTAGTCGCCTTCTATGACACGCAGGGAATACGTGGGAAGTATTCTTTCTCCCCTATCCCCAGGGATAATATATATATATATATATATATATATATATATATATATATATATATATATATATATATATATATATATATATATATATATATCACCGTCTCACAGATGTGACGTTACAATGTTGAGAGACAACAGATCAAAGTGGAGGATGAGATACGGTGAGAACAAGGGCTGTTAATGCCACCATATATTAGGCGTCATAGTTATATGTCGTTAGTAACATTTATTATCACATCATCTATCGATCTATCTATCTATCTATCAGTGTAACAAAGTACTGATCTATCTGCATCATCAATCTCCGTATATTTTCTTCCCGCGTTGTCATCTTGAAGGAGACATAAGAGGAAAACATTTCCAAGTTGTGGTGCAAAAAAAATAAAACGTTTCGATTACTGGCACGAAATAACAGAAACGTTTCAATGTTTTACGTACATACTATGTCTGCCCCTCTGAGAAAGACAGTCCTACTCACGCATCAACATTCGTGTGATGTAAAAGACACTCGAACCTCTTGAGCAGCAAAGACGTCACGAACCTTGAGCACGCACGAAGGTGTACGACCCTCCCGTGCGTGGCACAACTGTGGCCCTCCCCTGGCCACACTTGAGTCACTGGAAGGTATAACTCAGACCCGCTCAAGCCAGTACTGAACTTGGCCACACTATCTGAGTTACTTAAAGATTAGGTTTACTGCGTACGAATAATAACTATGGACTTCTCCTTTTTTTTTTCCCTCGCGTCATTCGTGACCTGATCTTACGAATATACTGAGGAACACGGAACATCCCCAGTTCGTGTCTCCTTTTCCCTGGCTGAGATCCAACAAGTCTATGGTCTCTCTCTCTCTCTCTCTCTCTCTCTCTCTCTCTCTCTCTCTCTCTCTCTCTCTCTCTCTCTCTCTACCACGTAGGCGAACGGCACCAGAGAGAACCGCAGACGAACGCACCACGCCACGGCAAAAGCGCCCTCGCATCGCCGACCCGGACTGTGGCCCTTTACTTTGGAGAATCAAGAGCGCAAGATGCGACGTGAGCGACTCTACAGATGTGAACGCCAACATGAGCAAGGTGGTCGCATTTCCAGTCGAAAGGAAACCTGATGGCGGGATTGTTGACTGGATGGCCAGCAGTTGAGAGATTATGATCTTCAGGCACTCTGAGGGGCACTTTAAGTGAGGATGGCGAAAATGGGGAGTTGAAAGAACAGTACGGGAGAGGGTGGCAGGTTTCTTGTTGTGTCCGGGGGGAAGAAAAAGCGTTGGAGAGGGTGGCAAGTTTCTTGTTGTGTCGGGGGAAGAAAAAGCGTTGGAGAGGGTGGCAAGTTTCTTGTTGTGGCGGGGGGAAGAAAAAAAAAAAGACCTATGGTGAATTTACTGCACACTTGTACTCCTCCTGCCGGCGACGGTGTAGAAGAGGTACAGTTTGATCTGATGCTTGGGATAAGACAAGATGGTCTGCGGTGTGATACAGAGGGGTGTCTTAACAGAGTCCACTGGGAGAGGCTGAGGAAGACCTTGAGACTGGGGAAGATCGAGGAGCTGAGGAAGACCTTGAGACTGGGGAAGATCTTGAGACTGGAGAAGATCGAGGGGCTGAGGAAGACCTTGAGACTGGGGAAGACCAAGACTGGAGAAGATCTAGAAGCAGGTGGGGAAGATAGTTTGAGACACAGTGAGGGAGAGGTGTCGGCATTCAGCAAGGAGAGTGAGCAAAGCTTCGGATGTGTGGATGACCTGCTGGGCCCCAGGGCGGATAATGGCACGCACAAAAATGGCTGGATGTGCGTTGAATTATATCTGTGAACCCCTAAGCTATTAAGGTACCACCACACCTGAGGGAATTAGGCTAGTGGACCACGGATAATCAATTGTTACACCTGAGGCAAATACGGTTAATTTCCACACCTGCAGCGCACTCCTGGCTCGCCACTGGCTCATCGCTAGACCTATTAGAAGTTAATTTGATCCCAATGCATGGCCGAATGGAGGTTAATTTCCGCCCTACACCTGGGCCACTAGAGGTTAATCTGTAGCCAACACATAGCCTGACGGGAGGTTAATTTGTCGCCTATGCCAGGCCCACTGAAGGTTCAGTCCGTGATTCTACACCTGGCCAACTAGAAGCTAATTTGAGGCCAACACCTGGCATAATTAAGGTTAATTCATGGATTGCACTTGGTACAACATAGATTAACTTCTGGCCGAGACATGGCCTAACTTAAGGTTAAATTCAAGCCACACTCAGCTGACTTAATGGTAATTTTGGCCTACATCTAGCTGACTTATGGTTAATTTCGACCCACAACTAGCTGACTTAAGGTTAATTTTGGCCTACACCTTGCTGACTTCAGGCAAATATGGACCTACACCTAGCTGAATTAAGGTCACCTTTGGCCTACACCAAGCTGACTTATGCTTAAATTCGACCACCATCTACCTGACTTAAGGTTAATTTCGACCACCACCTGGCCCCTTCACGCCTCAAACGCAGACTGGTCAATCTTGGCTTGTAGTCTACAACTGGCGTACTAATGGCTAATTGCCACCTGAACCTTCCATGTCTCAGGTGGTTAATAAGTGGTCCACATCCGGCGTGCTGAGGAGGAGGAGGAGGAGGAGGAGGAGGTTAATTTGCTGGCCCCGCCCAAGCTGGCCAGTGATTAAGAGCGGGCCACACCTGACCCAACAACCTGACCTTCCCCCCCCTACGCTACAACGAGGCAGTAATTCATTATCTATATCCGACAGCATCAGCTGATTTTCCTCTGTGGTTTTTACCGCTGCTCTTCGGCAATGCCTCTCCGGGGCAATAAGGTGTCCCAAGTATCCTTGGGGATAAAGGACTCCCTCCCTCTCTCTCTCTCTCTGGTGTAAGGGGTTACGGCTCAATCTCCAGTGTGGAACCAGTGGACCCTCACCCAGATAACCATCGTACAAGCACACAGCATCCCACCCCAGGGGATAACGAGGAGAGTATCAACATTTACTTTGTTTCTGCACTAATGTTCCCTAACAAGCCCAGGCGCCGAGGGGCGCTCTGGCCTCCATCTGCATCCACGCGCCGAGGGGCGCTCTGGCCTCCATCTGCATCCAGGCGCCGAGGGGCGCTCTGGCCTCCATCTAGATCCAGGCCCCGAGGGGCGCTCTGGCCTCAATCTAGATCCAGGTTCCGAGGGGCGCTCTGGCCTCCATCTGCATCCAGGCGCCGAGGGGCGCTCTGGCCTCCATCTGCATCCAGGCCCCGAGGGGCGCTCTGGCCTCAATCTAGATCCAGGTTCCGAGGGGCACTCTGGCCTCCATCTGCATCCAGGCCCCGAGGGGCGCTCTGGCCTCAATCTAGATCCAGGTTCCGAGGGGCGCTCTGGCCTCCATCTGCATCTAGGCGCCGAGGGGCGCTCTGGCCTCAATCTAGATCCAGGTTCCGAGGGGCGTTCTGGCCTCCAACTGGATCCAGGTTCCGAGGGGCGCTCTGGCCTCCATCTGCATCTAGGCCCCCCGAGGGGCGCTCTGGCCTCAATCTAGATCCAGGTTCCGAGGGGCGTTCTGGCCTCCAACTGGATCCAGGTTCCGAGGGGCGCTCTGGCCTCCAACTGGATCCAGGCGCCGAGGGGCGCTCTGGCCTCCAACTGCATCTAGGCGCCGAGGGGCGCTCTGGCCTCCATCTGGATCCAGGTTCCGAGGGGCGCTCTGGCCTCCATCTAGATCCAGGTTCCGAGGGGCGCTCTGGCCTCCAACTGGATCCAAGTTCCAGGTGAGTCTGTGACACGATCCAGGGATCAGACACTCCCCCTGACATTCCTGGCCACGCCCTCTGACACTCAGGGCCACGCCTCTTAAGATTCCTGGCCATGTCTCCTTACACTCTTGGCCACGCCTTCTGACATTCCTGGCCAAGCCTCCTTTAACTCTTAGCCAATTCTCCTTAGGACTCCGGGCCAAGTCTGCTCACACTCCTGGCCACGCCCTCTGACACTCTTGGCCACGCCTCTGCACCACTGCTGCTCTCTCAGAGCTCACAAGAGCTCGCACAGACACCAGAACATCAAAAGCTACCGGACCGTATATTATAAACTTCATTCCTCGCAACTGGATAAAAACTATTTCCCACTTCTCATTTCACAGCTCCGTTCATATAATGTTGAGCGTATTCACTGACGATATTTTCAGTCTTTGACAACAGTTATTCAAATGAGCCATTAATTATCATTAGTATTATTAGTAAAATCATTATGTAAATGTATTGTAAAGCAATGTACATAAAAGTAAGATGAAGAGACTAAGCAGCGAGGCGGGCAAGACCGGTTGATACGAGCGAGGCTGGATGGGGCAAAACACCTACAGGAAGTCCAGGGTTTTTTTAAGATGCCTGGGAATGAACATGGCAGCGGATGAGACCGTGCGAGCTGAAGTAAACCACAGGGCGGGCGGGTTCATGAAGTGAGCGAAGGCCCTCCGTGCACTGGGGAACGTGAAGGCAAAGATGGGTATGTCTGTGGGTTGTGAAGACCCGACGGTGCAAGTCGTGGGAACCTTAATGCAAAGCCAGTGGGAGAGAGGTGGACGCGTTGGAAAGCAATGGGAGACGGGTGGATGGGTTGGAAAGCAATGGGAGAGGGTGGATGGGTTGGAAAGCAATGGGAAAGGGGTAGGTGGGTTGGAAGTGGAACGTGGTGTGGAGAGCGATGATCCTGTGAGAGGTGTGGTGGTTGTATGTGGAGAATGACTGAGAGCTAAACAGGGTGTTGATGAAATGCCTTGGACATATGGAGAGGATGAGTGAAGAGAGACTTATGTAAAGGGATTTACGTGTAGGACGTGGAGAGAGGAGAAGGGATGATACCGAAATGAAGGATGGAGTGAGAGGGGATTTAAGTCACTGGAGCCTAAATATGGAGGAGGGTGAGGGTGTGCACGGGACAGAACAATTTGGATCTACGTGATATACAAGGGGAGACGTGCTTGTCAGTGATCTGAACCATGGCATATGAAGTGGTCAGACGAGACTATTGGCAAGGTATGCGTGGCTTGGCTGTGGATGGAGGGAGGAGGCTATACTCTATGCAGTACACATGACAAACAGAGAATATATATATGAGCAAATGAAGCCGTTTTTTCGACTGTTCCTGGCGCTATCTTGCTCGCACGTGACACAGCAGACAAGTAAGAAAATCATTACCAGTACCAACACCGTTATCGTCATTATCATCATCATCATTATTACATATACGCATGAAAATCGTACACGTCCCCTTCCTGCAGACGCGCACCACTTTTTGCACCACCCTCGACGGAAGGCAACACTCATCAGGTATTTGGCGAAACCCCCCAGCCAATAGGAACCGACCATCACCTCCATAAATTCTGTCACATTAAAGTTACATAAAGTGTTCGGCTCGTCCACATAATTAGGAACACGCCACGGCCACGAGAGTCTTATGGCGTCTATTTTGCACTTTTGCAAAATATTTTGCAATCACCGCGCAATTACAGGCGTTTTTAAAATCCGATGCGGCTGTTGGGTCGTGAAAGCCTAGTTTAGCAAGGATAAATGAACAGGACACACACACACACACACACACACACACACACACACACACACACTGGGCAGTTAAGCCATGGTAATACAGTTCCAGAACTCACTGACGTGTGACAGAGGGACGAGATAAGGATCACGATAAGAACGAAGCTAATTACGCTCGGGTTGTGGCTGAGAGAGAGAGAGAGAGAGAGAGAGAGAGAGAGAGAGAGAGAGAGAGAGAGAGAGATTCTCTCTCACTACAGAGGTCAATGTCTTCTGCCTGGGGAGGACGCTGCTTGACCCACGACAGCTGGGACGTGTCTCCTTAAATTTACCACGGCAACGGACCACATCAAGTTACCCCCTACCGACAGACCTCGTCAACGCAAGAAGACGAAGACGACGACCACCACCACCACAGCGGAAGACGAGCAACGCGTATGATCACCAGGTCCTCTCCCTGCAGACGCCAGTCTGTCGCCCATTCCGTTGTGCGGGACGGGGAAACCAACTGGAATGTGGGGGACGGTGTGCCAGCGAGGAGGACTGGCGGGTAGAAGGGATAGGGGCTCTTAAAGTCATCCCAAGCCGCCCTACCACACTAACACAGACACACCAGCCTCCCTACCGCACGGCCGACCACAAACTCAGGCGTTAATACACTACCGCAGATGACCGTCGCCTTGCCACACTGTCGTACATCCCCTCCGCCCTACCACACCTTACCCGGCCCTCACCACACTACCACAGACCCCCCCAAGCGTTACAGGATCCTTCCTCTTCCCTCGAACAGCTAAGCTGTGCGATTCTCATTCATCCTCCTCCTTCCCTCACTCTCCCTATGACTTCTCTAAGACGCTTGTCTGCCAACAGCTGTTGAGAAATGATTAATTTTCTACTCTCTCTCTCTCTCTCTCTCTCTCTCTCTCTCTCTCTCTCTCTCTCTCTCTCTCTCTCTCTCTCTTAATTTCCTTCACCCCGAGAGGGTCCTTTCGCTGTGGCATCACTGCAATTACCTCAATGTGTACGTCTCCCCTTTTACAAGACGACTAATCAAGCTGTGGTGACATACCCTAACCACGTCATTTGGTGGTTCAGGTCATTACGAATCCCGAGATGATGCTCCTCTTCGTCGGGGTTGTGGAAAAGAGCTAAAGTGCAGGAAATCTCGGCCTTTACTTGGGAATTCGTGACCGTGGTACATCCACTCCCCCCGTTCCTTATCTCGTGGCCGCGTCTGCTTAAGAGAGACTCACCCACCCACCCAAAAAAAAAAAATTACTAATTACAGGAGTTTGTGGTGGGGCAGCGACTTCATTACTTCCCCTTGGCGACCCGTCCCCTCCCGATCTGTCATGAAGGCCCTACCCTCTTATCTCCAGCTCGTCTAACAAATTACCCAGATACCATCGCCGAGTCTTTTGTCCGCCTCGCCCGCCCCTCTCCCAGGTGCTTCTCCGCTCCAGGCTTAACGTATTGTAGGCTCTCACTGACCTCCACAAAGGTGTTCCAGGCTTCTTCTTTTTTCCAGTGTGTGTGTGTGTGTGTGTGTGTGTGTGTGTGTGTGTGTGTGTGTGTGTGTCAGGGCTTAACGATGCATTGTGAGTTCTTGGTGGTCTGCACAAGCTGCTGCTGCTGCTGCTGCTGCTGCTGCTGCTGCTGCTGCTCCCCCCACCCCGGCCAACAGCAGGACATGGTGGGGCTCCACAATGCCCTGCCCCCGCCCAAGACCCTCGCCCGGGTCTTCCCGGAGAACTGCAGGCCCCCTCGAACAGACCCCGGTGCGCGTGGCGTCTTCATAACACACACCAGTGAGACTCGGACACGTTTCTTATTCTTTTTTTTTCTCCCCTCGCGAAACGTAAACTGACGAGAGTTATACGTGTCCACGATAACAATTAATTATATACCTGGTATAGCAACGGTTATATACCTGGTACATCAACAGGTATATACCTGGTACATCAACAGGTATATACCTGGTATATCAACAGGTATATACCTGGTATATCAACAGGTATATACCTGGTATATCAACGGTTATATACCTGGCATATCAACAGGTATATAACTGGTATATCAACAGGTATATACCTGATATAGCAACGGTTACATACCTGGTATATCAACAGGTATATACCTGGTATATCAACAGGTATATACCTGGTACATCAACAGGTATATACCTGGTATATCAACGGTTATATGCCTGGTATGTCAACAGGTGTATACCTGGCATATCAACGGTGATATACCTGTTATACCAACGGTTATATACTTGGTATATCAACAGGTATATAACTGATATATCAACAGGTATATAACTGATATATCAACAGGTATATACCTGGTATATCAACAGGTATACACCTGGTATATCAACGATTACAAACCTGGTATATCAACAGGTATATACCTGGCATATCAACGGTGATATACCTTGTATATCAACGGTTGTATATCTGGTATATCAAAAGGTATATAACTGGTATATCAACAGATATATACCTGGTACATCAACGGATATATACCTGGTATATCAACGGGGATATACCTAGTATATCATCAAAGATATACCTAGTATATCATCGAAGATATACCTGGTACATCATCAAGTATATACCTGGAATATCAAGGGTGAGGCCGGTAATGTCTGGCAGGGAGCTCCGGCACTACCCTGTCGCCCTGGCGTTTGTGAGCAGCTCCTCAAAAACACGCCACCATCACGATGCACTGTCACCTGCTCCACCACACGCGCCACCACTGACCTCCACTCTTAATGTCCTCTATAAGACACACACACCAACATGGATATACAATGTGACCTGCTCATTACTGTGATTATCATCATCATCATTATCATTATCATTATTACTATCATAATTAACGTGAACGATAATTTGGGGAATACCGCCATGCCTCCTGTGTTTATTTAGTGTGGACAAGAATGAGTAACTAAAAAAATATAATGAACTTTAAAGAGGCTTCATCAGGAAAGTGTGTGTGTGTGTGTGTGTGTGTGTGTGTGTGTGTGTGTATTGGGAGGGTGGAAAAAGTTTGATAGGATACGTAGATAAAGGCAGCCTGGACACTTCTATCCATGTCAGCCAACCACCCTCTCACGAACGCCCACCACTCCACCTTAGGGAAAAGTTCCCAGAGGTGAACGAGTCGTTAGTGATTACACACAACTAACAATTCCCCCCCCCCCCCCAAACCCATAGGGCAAATTTCTAGTGAGAATGAGGCGTCAGAGATAATGACAAAAGATTGAAAATAAAATTACCTTGCACCTGGCTCGCGTAGCCTAAAAAGAGGCCAATTTCACAGAGGGTATCAACAGAAATATAAATAATGTATGAATTGGGTATTGTGTGCTTGAACATCGTAAACATTCCCATGGTAATGCTCAAGTCCTAGATTATATATATATATATATATATATATATATATATATATATATATATATATATATATATATATATATATATATATATATGTATTATCCCTGGGGATAGGGGAGAAAGAATACTTCCCACGTATTCCCTGCGTGTCGTAGAAGGCGACTAAAAGGGGAGGGAGCGGGGGGCTGGAAATCCTCCACTCTTGTTTTTTTTTTTTAAATTTTCCAAAAAAAGGAACAGAGAAGGGGGCCAGGTAAGGATGTTCCCTCAGAGGCCCAGTCCTCTGTTCTTAACGCTACCTTGCTGATGCGGGAAATGGCGAAGTTTGAAAAAAAAAAAAAAATATATATATATATATATATATATATATATATATATATATATATATATATATATATATATGAGTGAATGTTGGGGTGAAGAAGGTGGTGAGAGTAAGTGAGCTTGGGAAGGAGACCTGTGTGGGGAAGTACCAGGAGAGACTGTGTACAGAATGGAAAAAGGTGAGAACAATGGAAGTAAGGGGAGTCGGGGAGGAATGGGATGTATTTAGGGAATCAGTGATGGATTGCGCAAAAGATGCTTGTGGCATGAGAAGAGTGGGAGGTGGGCTGTTTAGAAAGGGTAGTGAGTGGTGGGATGAAGAAGTAAGAGTATTAGTGAAAGAGAAGAGAGAGGCATTTGGACGATTTTTGCAGGGAAAAAATGCAATTGAGTGGGAGAAGTATAAAAGAAAGAGACAGGAGGTCAAGAGAAAGGTGCAAGAGGTGAAAAAAAGGGCAAATGAGAGTTGGGGTGAGAGACTATCAGTAAATTTTAGGGAGAATAAAAAGATGTTCTGGAAGGAGGTAAATAGGGTGCGTAAGACAAGGGAGCAGGTGGGAACTTCAGTGAAGGGCGTAAATGGGGAGGTGATAACAAGTAGCGGTGATGTGAGAAGGAGATGGAATGAGTATTTTGAAGGTTTGTTGAATGTGTCTGATGACAGAGTGGCAGATATAGGGTGTTTTGGTCGAGGTGGTGTGCAAAGTGAGAGGGTTGGGGAAAATGATTTGATAAACAGAGAAGAGGTAGTAAAAGCTTTGCGGAAGATGAAAGCCGGCAAGGCAGCAGGTTTGGATGGTATTGCAGTGGAATTTATTAAGAAAGGGGGTGGCTGTATTGTTGACTGGTTGGTAAGGTTATTTAATGTATGTATGACTCATGGTGAGGTGCCTGAGGATTGGCGGAATGCGTGCATAGTGCCATTGTACAAAGGCAAAGGGGATAAGAGTGAGTGCTCAAATTACAGAGGTATAAGTTTGTTGAGTATTCCTGGTAAATTATATGGGAGGGTATTGATTGAGAGGGTGAAGGCATGTACAGAGCATCAGATTGGGGAAGAGCAGTGCGGTTTCAGAAGTGGTAGAGGATGTGTGGATCAGGTGTTTGCTTTGAAGAATGTATGTGAGAAATACTTAGAAAAGCAAATGGATTTGTATGTAGCATTTATGGATCTGGAGAAGGCATATGATAGAGTTGATAGAGATGCTCTGTGGAAGGTATTAAGAATATATGGTGTGGGAGGCAAGTTGTTAGAAGCAGTGAAAAGTTTTTATCGAGGATGTAAGGCATGTGTACGTGTAGGAAGAGAGGAAAGTGATTGGTTCTCAGTGAATGTAGGTTTGCGGCAGGGGTGTGTGATGTCTCCATGGTTGTTTAATTTGTTTATGGATGGGGTTGTAAAGGAGGTAAATGCAAGAGTCCTGGAAAGAGGGGCAAGTATGAAGTCTGTTGGGGATGAGAGAGCTTGGGAAGTGAGTCAATTGTTGTTCGCTGATGATACAGCGCTGGTGGCTGATTCATGTGAGAAACTGCAGAAGCTGGTGACTGAGTTTGGTAAAGTGTGTGGAAGAAGAAAGTTGAGAGTAAATGTGAATAAGAGCAAGGTTATTAGGTACAGTAGGGGTGAGGGTCAAGTCAATTGGGAGGTGAGTTTGAATGGAGAAAAACTGGAGGAAGTGAAGTGTTTTAGATATCTGGGAGTGGATCTGTCAGCGGATGGAACCATGGAAGCGGAAGTGGATCATAGGGTGGGGGAGGGGGCGAAAATTTTGGGAGCCTTGAAAAATGTGTGGAAGTCGAGAACATTATCTCGGAAAGCAAAAATGGGTATGTTTGAGGGAATAGTGGTTCCAACAATGCTGTATGGTTGCGAGGCGTGGGCTATGGATAGAGTTGTGCGCAGGAGGATGGATGTGCTGGAAATGAGATGTTTGAGGACAATGTGTGGTGTGAGGTGGTTTGATCGAGTAAGTAACGTAAGGGTGAGAGAGATGTGTGGAAATAAAAAGAGCGTGGTCGAGAGAGCAGAAGAGGGTGTTTTGAAATGGTTTGGGCACATGGAGAGAATGAGTGAGGAGAGATTGACCAAGAGGATATATGTGTCGGAGGTGGAGGGAACGAGGAGAAGAGGGAGACCAAATTGGAGGTGGAAAGATGGAGTGAAAAAGATTTTGTGTGATCGGGGCCTGAACATGCAGGAGGGTGAAAGGAGGGCAAGAAATAGAGTGAATGGGAGTCATGTGGTATACAGGGGTTGACGTGCTGTCAGTGGATTGAAGCAAGGCATGTGAAGCGTCTGGGGTAAACCATGGAAAGCTGTGTAGGTATGTATATTTGCGTGTCTGGACGTGTGTATGTACATGTGTATGGGGGGGGGGGGGGTTGGGCCATTTCTTTCGTCTGTTTCCTTGCGCTACCTCGCAAACGCGGGAGACAGCGACAAAGTATAAAAAAAAAAAAAAAAAAAAAAAAAAAAAAAAAAAATTATCCCTGGGATAGGGGATTAAGAATAATTCCCACGTATTCCATACGTGTCGTAAAAGGCGACTAAAAGGGGAGGGAGCGGGGGGGGCTGGAAATCCTCCCCTCTCTTTTTTTTTTTTTAATTTTCCAAGAGAAGGAACAGAGGGGGCCAGGTGAGGATATTCCAAAAAAGGCCCAGTCCTCTGTTCTTAACGCTACCTCGCTAACGAGGGAAATGGTGAATAGTTTAAAAGCAAGATATATATATATATATATATATATATATATATATATATATATATATATATATATATATATATATATATATACCTATGAGTCTACGGGGAAAATCAAACACGATAAGTTATCGTGTTTCATTTTCCCCGTGGACTCATAGGTATACCTTGATCACGCGCAAAATTGTGATCCTTCCCAACATATATATATATATATATATATATTTTTTATACTAATCGCCATTTCCCGCATTAGCGAGGTGGCGTTAAGAACAGAGGATGAGGACTGGGCCTTTGAGGGAATATATATATATATATTTTTTTTTTTTTTTTTTATACTAATCGCCATTTCCCGCATTAGTGAGGTAGCGTTAAGAACAGAGGATGAGGACTGGGCCTTTGAGGGAATATCCTCACCTGGCCCCCTTTACTGTTTCTTCTTTTGGAAAAAAAAAGAGAGGGGAGGATTTCCAGGCTCCCGCTCCCTCCCCTTTTAGTCGCCTTCTACGACACGCAGGGAATACGTGGGAAGTATTCTATCTCCCCTATCCCCAGGGATAATATATATATATATATATATATATATATATATATATATATATATATATATATATATATATATATATATATAAAACATACGAACCTCCATCACAAGCACCACATGCAGTTGCTTTCCAGCCTCTGCCAACTCCCTTCAGGAGATATCATAAACTTGTTTATTATATACGTATCAATGTTGCTCGTATCCATTTTTTTTTTCCCCTCTCCCTCCTTCCACCGTTCCTGGTACTTACTTCAATCATAATAACTTATGATACCTAACTTGCCGGGTTGCAAAACTGGTGGTTTAATAAGAAGCAGGTTGAGGAAAAGGTGCGTGTCCGAAAAAAAAAAAAAAAAACAGAAAAACGAGTCTTCACGCAGGCCGACGGCGCCACTGTCGACGTAAACAAACCGCTAGCCAAGCCAGCCAGCATTGGGCCCGCGCAGATTTTCCCCTAAAGTTCCCCGTCCCTACACCGTGGCGGCCGCATGTCATTACTTGGGTTAATTAATGGATCAAAGATACCTGAAATTAGCTATTACTGCCCTGACGTTACTTCCTGCAGCGCCGGTACTGGACGCCGGCGGTAAAAAGTCGGATAGAAACCGATGAAGTCATAGAAGAAAATGCTGATTGAGGAGGATATGGTCGCCATCTATAGTAAATCGAATATGGAAATATTCAACAATATCAAATTCAATCATTATTATCATTATTATTATTATTATCATTATTATTATCATTATTATCATCATTATCATTATTATTATTATCAATATCATTATCAAATTATTATCATAAGTTATCATTATCATCATTATCATTATACGTATACATTCATTTACCTTTACTGCTCAGACGTCTGCTCGTGACGCTAACTCGCTAAGGCGGGAAATGGCGAAAGAGGTATGAGAGGAAAGACTTCCCACAAGATTAACATCATTAACATCGCTATAATTAGCATTTCTGTTGATCATCGTAACGGAGGAGACACTGCGCAGTGATCCGATCCTCCGGCCTGACGGCCTGCCTGTAATACAAGTCTAGTTTCTACGTCACAACGGTCGTAATGAAGTTCGCTGAAGGATGAGGGAGATTGTGCGACCGACAGGTTACAACACGCCTGACGACCCGTGACGGGAGTGACCCGCAGTCATAGTCTTATGATGCGTGGTAGATACAGGATTGGAAAGCAGAGGGGGACGCTCGCCTCGACGCCTTACACACACACACACACACACACACACACACACACCTCTCCCTCCGGCTCAACGTTCGGTAGTATTAATGCTCAGAGGGAACACACGAAGCAGTATGTGGGACGTGTGGTAGATACAGGATTGGAAAGCAGAGGGGGACGGTCGCCTCGATGCCCTACACACACACACACACACACACACACCTCTCCCTCCGGCTCAACGTTCGGCAGTACTAATGCTCAGAGGGAACACACGAAGCAGTATATGTGGAGGATGGCGAAACTACCAGTGAAATATTCGTAGGAAAATATGAACGTGTAACTGCCAGTGGATTTCTCCCCAGGTGAATTTTGAAGCAGATGAAAAAAAAAGCTCATTGTTTGATAAGAGGAAACTATCTCTTTTTTTCCTACGTAAAACAAAATTATTTGCTGATAACAGCTGTCAGTGTAAAGTTGGTGCAGTCTTGACTTGGAGGTAAAGATCGTCCGCCACATTCACCACAACTGTTGATGGTGGTTTAGTGACAGCGTTCTGTAGATCTGCAGATGGGGGGGGGGGGGAATATAAAAGTTTACCCACGATACAATTACATTTTCTTCCTTTTAATTTTCAAGGTCATTTCTGGTTGTTGAATCTACCTAATGTGAGGAAATGATGATAATAGGCTGTGGATATTGCTATTGTGGAAGCTCTCGACACATCTCCTCCAAGTCTGTCTGTCTCAGTCTTCTCCTAAAGAGAATAATCTTGCGTCTCTTTGAGACCTTCTTCATAAAGGTTATCTTCGAGCCATGGAATTAGTTTTGTGGATCCTCTCTGGATTCGTTATAGTTCTTCCTCATCCTAGATCAAGCCTGGCAGAGCCAGAACCGCACTGTGCATTACAAATGTCGGACCAGAGTTAATACTGCATCTTTTCTTCTCAAGATTAAATGTCTGTATGTGAAAACTACAAATCTACTGGATTGACCATATGAAGATAAACTGTTTTGCGTATATCACTGATGATTAGGATCACTCTAAGGTCTTGTTGTTCTCTCACTTTTAACAAAGGTTTTACCCAACTTTCTTATCACGACGAGGGGATGGGGGGGGGGGGACCCCTTTAATGACAAATTACATTACATTTATCCACAACGAAGTTCACTCGCCACGTCTCTGGCCACACCCATCAGGATGTCTCAATCACTTCGATCTTTCTGGCAGTATGTACTTCCGAAGGGCAGTAAGTGTACCCAGGGTCGTGCCATCGGCAGGTTTGGTGAAATTGAGTCTTGCCTGTACGTACGCACACACACCCTGTCACTTTACAGTGAAAGTACACATATTATGTCTCTATGTGTGAGGACGCCCGTGTTAGTATTTGGGTTTTGCACTGCAGGAGTGTTCTCAGGCACGACGCATGGTACGCTGCATGACTTTAACGTCTGCACCCCTCATTAAGCATGTCTCGTATGATCAGATTCAATCTGTTCCTCACGGTTGATTCATGGCAGGGCCATAAAACGTGTGTGTGTGTGTGTGTGTGTGTGTGTGTGTGTGTGTGATTACCTATCTGTACGTTACGGGGGGGGGACGAGTTTCACACGGGCGCGGCCCCCGTTTCTTGTACTTCGTACACCATCAAAAACATTTCTAAAACGGGTGTGAGGAGCCGACACCTACCTCCCTCTCCTTCCTCATCCTACGATCTGCTTCCTGTTATACTGACGACCACGAGTTCCCCCCTCTCATCTGTTCTCTGTAAGCGTTCGTCGGCGAAAGGAATGGGCGCAACAGACACACACACACACACACACACACACACACACACACACACACATATATACATATACGACTTAAGTATGATCCAGTCCTTACGTGTGACGAATTTACATTCGGATCTTTTCAGCATTAAAGGTCATTAAGTCTCCCAAGTCCTATATCTAGAGGGGAATTAGCATGCACCACTGGTTAGACCATTGCCTAACGAGGGAATTATAATGATGTCTTGATAATCAATTACCCGTTGCACATTTTCGTCCAGCCATGCAAACGTTTCCCCTGTGGAGAAGAATCAACATCATCTTCTCGTGGCAACGTTCGACGTTTTCTAAGTGTTCTCCTTTACAACCACACACACAACATCTAACCAGTGGCAACTCGTCCCTCTGGCTTTACGAAGTAGTTCTCCCTTCCGTAAATGTGATGTGAACACTCCTTAAAATTGACTGCAAAGAAAGTGCAGAATTAAATCTATTTCTCTTGTTTCAATACATCAAAAAAAAAAAAATACTTCAGTTTATTTCATAGATCTTCATAGATCTAAGTCGAGATATGGCGTGAGGTAATGTATATGTAATGTATATGATATACAATAAACATTCAGAAGTACCAACCGTACCAAAACAAGGGTATTCAGAAGTACCAACCGTACCAAAACAACAAGGTTAACAAGACCCGAAGGAAAGGATGAAAACTATGAGTAGGCTACGAGCCGTCTGGCTGCTGTCCTGTCAAAGATTTGAACCCAGGCCCTTGAGAGTGGTAGGTGGCAACGCCAACCATTCAGCCACGGAGGCTCTGTATGTGTGATTTTCTATCTGCAGTGGACGGGGAGGAAGTTCTACCCTCGTGGCGTCGCCTCTCTAGAGCATTTCTTTCCCGTCAAACAACTCGACTTACCACACTTCTGTACCGTGTTTACATTCACGACTTCATAATTCAATGCATTACACGTATCCACCACTAGTCACACTGCAAATGTATACTTTTCTATATATTCTCTATCGAGATTCTTGCTTCATTTCATTTCTTCTGTTTACTCTATCCTTCTATGTTTTAAAGAAGTGTTCACTATCTAGGTCATCCAGATGGTTTTAAAACTTTAAAAGTTTGTAATCGGGATAAACTCTTAAATATTTTCTTTCTTCTATTTCGTGGGGGGACAAATCCAAAAGCTCCCAGCCTTTCCATACAATTTAACCCTCTTGATCCCGGTTACCATACAATTCAACCCTCTTGATCCCGGTTACCATACAATTTAACCCTCCTGATCCCGGATATCAACTCTGCTGCGCCTCCTCTGGACCTTCTCTAATAGTTCTTTGCACTTCACCTTCTGCGACCAAATATGAGAAACACATTCTAGTTTGGGACTAATCCAGGATGTCAACAGCTCACTGAATACAGTGTGTGTGTGTGTGTGTGTGTGTGTGTGTGTGTGTGTGTGTGTGTGCGTGCGTGCGTGCGTGTGTGTGTGTGTGTGTGTGTGTGTGTGTGTGTGTGTGTGTGTGTGTGTGTGTGTGTGTACATTCCTAGGAAGATCTTCTTCGTGGTAGTCATGAAATCTGGTGCGGGGTTCACACACCGGGCGATCCGGCCATACCAGCCGTGGTATCACTTGTTCCTAATCTCAAATTCAAAATACCTCTGATGCGATATAATCGATTTCATTTGGATTCCACTCCAGCCAAGAACTCGATAATGCATGAATTCTATTCGTCCGCAAACAAGTGGCATGAAAACAAAGAGAATGTAAAGAAAATGGGAGGAGCTGCTGCTGCTGACGCTGCTGCTTTTCAGAATGTCTGTTTGCTTTCTGATCTATCCTGTTTTCTTTATAGTTTTCCTTCAGAAATCACAAAGTAAATTAAGTTTTCGTGCATCTAAAAATCCATAAAACCAAGAGTCCTCTCTCCCTACCTATAACACAAGATGATCTTTGCAAAAAGAAAATTAAATCCGTAATAACATGCAAAATTCATGATTGACCTTAACCTTCACAAAGCAGCAGCAGCAAGTGTTCCAAACTGCATGACCTAAACTTGCAGTCCACCCCTCACCCCACGGCTGAGTCCCCGATATGGGGCTATGGTACAGAACTGTGTCTTTCTGAACCCGAAGCTTAAAAAGAGTTCACGACCTTAAAAGTTACCTTAAAGGACGACGGGACGTCTCTTCGGCATGATGGCCTGACCTTTTTGACCTCTCTCTCTCTCTCTCTCTCTCTCTCTCTCTCTCTCTCTCTCTCTCTCTCTCTCTCTCTCTCTCTCTCTCTCACACACACACACTCACACACACATTACTGTAGAACGGAACCCCGATACACGCCACTGGTGACCTCAATCCATCTCGAAATGCCTTCCCTGAAATTCGTCCTTCCGTCAAGATCATTTTCTATCCATCGACGTAGTCTCCCGCTTACTGCGGCCTACAGATCTAGCTTCTCTCACCAGCGTCTCACATATGCAGTCCAGCGTCAAATGCTTTCCGGCAATCCAGACAATCCATTCTGCTTTCTCTCTGCTCTCAAACGGAGCTCAGTTTCTCACAGAAATAATCAAAAGCAGTTCGATACACACGATTGTCTACTATTGTCCTGTCTCTCACTTAAGTAGTTTAACCTCAACAATAAGTCATCCACTTACTTTCTGATCACTTTTTTCCAAGCACTTTATAATCCAATGCTACTCTGGGAAACCGATTTGCTGTTCACTGTACACTTTCGACCTTCTTAACTATAGGCATAACGTCTGCCCTCTTCCACTCCCTAGACTCTTTATCTTCCTCATAGACATGTAGGCAGAGACAATCATCCCAAATACATTCTAGAAAACAAAAGAACAGCGTCTCTAAGACTTTCCGTCTCCGCAAGAGCCAACATTGCCTAGATCATCGCCTCTATATAATTGAAATCTCCCGTTATCATCTCTGGCTATCTGTGTGGATCTCGTGCTCCACTGATCTCCACGCACTATCTTAACTCTTCCTCAAGTGTTGTTGCTGTAGATTTTCTCCATTTTTGGAGGGTGGGATATCATCACTACCACTATGTACTTCCATCCTACAGTTACTCTTCCCGTTATGTATTGTATGAGGGAGCCATCTACCGGTATTACCTGACACTCTTATGAGAAGGGTATATCTTCCTCCTCCTCCCCCTCCTTTGCCTTCTCTCCCCTTCCTTGCTCTTATGTACCCATCTGGACGGAAAACGTGAAATGCTATCTCTTTCGTAAATTCTGCCTCCGCATCTCCAACTACATCCACTTGGATGAAAGGTTAAATAACAGGTGTATGACAAGCACAAAAAAATAAATAGTGGCACGAAGGATTAATCTGACCACCTCATGTGTTAAAAGACCTGACACGTCAAGGTGAAGAGGTTACAGGTCGAGGGAAAAGGTCAAAAGACTGGATAGAAATCCACTGCATCGCTGTACGACGAAAGAGTTGGGTATTACAATGATCAATCACCGTATGGCTGGTCTCCACAAAAATGCTATGGGGAGTATAGTCGGAAAAAAGCGAGGCTTATAATGAGATACAAGTAGGAACAACTCCCGGGTATATGTGGAATTTATTGTCCTTCAGCAGATAACCTCGTCATAGACCATCTGGTCTTGCGTTATCTGGCTTTCCCATGTACTGTCCTCCAGCAGATAACCTCGTCATAGACCATCAGGTCTACTACCATCTGTCCACCCTACGTACTGTCCTCCAGCAGATGACCTCGTCACGGACCATAAGGTGTTCTATTGTCCATCCTCCCCGTGTACTGTCGTGTGTAAGCTCTCGCCGCAGCCAGACGCCTGGGAAGTAACTTAACCACTATCAGATAACAGGACCTCGGCCGCGAACCATGGAAATCCCCAAGCAAGCACCAGGCCACAAGAAGGACGGGGAAGGCATGTCTGCAAGCAGGAATCTCGCCGGAATATTTTCATACGATGCTTGGCATTGCCAGCATGGCGGTGTCGGAGACCGATGCGTTCGTCAGGTTGGTTGAACGCACCAACTGGCCAGTGGAAGGACCGTAGTTGAACGCTCAAGTGGCGGAAAACTACAGATGAACGCTCCATTGTGTGTGTGTGTGTGTGTGTGTGTGTGTGTGTGTGTGGATTACCACATTACAAACAACAGGGTGGCTCTTGCTTTGATGTGCCAGGTGTGCAGGGTCAAGCATCAACCATCTCCTTGCTGGTCTGTCTCTTGTGTTACCTCCAACATGATCAGGATGAGACTAGAATTTCCCCTTTTCTTTCCTGATACAACTTTGACATCTCCACCCCCGCAATCCTTCTCCGCAGCCGCAGGACGACCCTTACCGTGCCGCAGCCCGTGAAAGGAAGTACCGCAATCAGGGGCCACAGGCAAGAATAAGAAAAAAAAAAGAAGAACAGAAGATGAAGCAGATCAACTGTGGCGAATTGTATGATGTGGGTCAGAGGGTGTAACATCCCATTCTCGAGCCACAGTTGCCTAGTGGTCTACATGTTAACAACGCCTTGAGTGCAACCCCTGGGTAAGATGGCCCTTGTCTGTCACCTATGTCCGTTCACGGGTCACGTCCGAAGGATATCATACCCGTCGAGCTCTGACACAGGTGGAGAAGAGACAGGAGCGCCACAGGTCACGCCTGGAACGACACACACACACACACACACACACACACACACACCGTATACGTCTACCACACCGATGCCAAGGTCGGCACTGCACCCACGCTTTAGAAGTGAACCATTGTGAACCTCCAATCCCCTCCTCCCTCCCTCCCATGAACACAAGAGGTCCTAGCGCATCTACCGTGGGCACGCCATTTCATGCGCACGTCGCCCGTTCTCCCTCCTGCAGGACCATCTTCGCTCATGAGCCCGTCATGCATCGCTTGACGGCCACGTCGGACGTTCCCCTGACCTAAGGCTACGGCGATCCTCCAGTCCGCGGCGCCTGAACCTGGCGACACCGTCGAATGTTTTGCCAAAATACTCATGATACCAGATGCGGTTTCTGATAAAGCTGCCGTCGCGGAGGATCGACCCCCTTTTTATCGAATGAATTCAACCCTTTTATATATATATATATATATATATATATATTTTTATCACCCAGCACAGCCGAGAGTCTTGTGTGTCCTCTCTCTCTCTCTCTCTCTCTCTCTCTCTCTCTCTCTCTCTCTCTCTCTCTCTCTCTCTCTCTCTCTCTCTCTCTCTCTCTCGTGAGACCGAGTCTGTCTGTCTGATCGCGCGGCTCATCAAGGAATGGAAGAAAGAAAAGCGATCAAGACACTCTCAACGCACCGGCTGGACTGCAACAAGACGTGGTGGGAGAGTCCAGGAACCTGTCACTCCGTCTGTAGTTGCGACACTACTACTACTACTACCACTACTACTACCACTACCACTACTACTACTACTACAACTATTACCACTACTACTACTACTATTACAACTACAACTACTACTACTACTACTACTACTATTACTAACTAGTACATCCCATTACAAAATAGGCTAAACATAACTCCAGACACATAGCAGGTGGCGCCCGCCACGACCCTTGAGCACGGTGATACGACCCTTAAGCACGACGGTACGACCATTGGGCACGACGGTACGACCCTTGGGGACGACTGTTCGCCCCTTGAACACGACAGTGCGACCCTTGGGGATGACGGTGCGACCCTTGAGCACGGTGGTACGACCCTTGAACACGACGTTGCGACCCTCGAGCACGACGGTGCGACCCTTGGGCAAGACGGGACGACCCTTGAGCACAATGGTACGGCCCTTGGGTGTATGATGATGGTCTATATAGCCCATGGCCTGACACGCAAAAGGGATCGCACTGTGCTCAAGGGTCGTACCGTCGTGCTCAAGAGTCGCACCGTCGTGCTCGAGGGTCGTACCGTCGTGCTCAAGGGTCGCACCGTCGTGCTCGAGGGTCGTACCGTCGTGCTCAAGGGTCGCACCGTCGTGCTCAAGGTGCTAAGTTAACACTAGCCTGTCTCAGGGCACGTTAGAACGCCCCTTGGCCTGAAGACGGTCCACAAAACCCCCTACACCCTCATCCTCAAGGGTGTGAGGGACACACATATATAATCACCCTCATCATCTCACGACCCAAAACAGCTTGGCTAAAGAGGAACTCACAACCACCTCATTACCCAAGGGAGGGAAAGGTTTATCATAACCAAATCACAACATCTTATGAGACCCCTCATATACACAACATCTTCCAAACCCATATATATATAAATATGTGTGTGTGTGTGTGTGTGTGTGTGTGTGTGTGTGTGTGTGTGTGTGTGTGTTGTCGAGGTGTAATCTCTGCCCCTTGGGAGGAGCCAAGCCACGACGCAAACGGTGAATCACATCACATAACAATGTTACTCGTGAATCACAATTTGTCCGTTTCGCTCGGCGCTGGCTTCCAATAGGTTCATCGTGTACCATGAGAGGGGCACGGCCGCCGCGAATGCACGCCCCCGGACACGCTGGTCTAGCAGTGCCGCCAACGGCCGCATCACACCTGACCACACACACACTCCTTTGACAATCTCATGTGAGGGTGGGGCGTGTGGTGGTAACACCATGTTCCCTTCAAAGGAAGTAGAGAAATATCACAGACGAAATTAGACATTGCAGGTGAGCGTGTGTCTCCCCTCTGCTGTCGGAGTAGACTGCGTGGTGTCTATCGTATCCTCCCCGAGAGGGGGGGGGGGGGAAGGCAATTACCACACACACACACACACACACACACACACACACACACACACACACACATACACACAAACCCTTTGGCAACACTGAGGGACTTACCCCCCCCCAAAGGCAGTGGGTGGAACGAGACAATGAGTTCATCTGCAAATTGTATAATTAATTAATTATTTCTTTCCTCCATTAGTGAGGGAGATGCATTAGTATTCACTCGAGGGAGGCCAACATGGGGGGGGGGGGGGGGGGGTAAGAGCCTGTTACAACATTGTGAGGTCATCATCAACAACAACAACAACAACAACAACAACAACAACCTCCCCGGAACACTCAACCCCCCGCCCCCCCAAAACAACAACACCCCCCGCCCCCCCAGGACAACAACATGATACGATAAGGAGGGAAAAAAAAAAATAATAAAGATATTAACCGACGAGTAACGAATTCTAGTAAAGCTGAAGCGTTACAAGACAGTAACGTAATAACAACCCCACGATGATAAGGCCGAAGCGTCACACATCAGTGACGTAACAACCCCACGATGATAAGGCCGAAGCGTCACACATCAGTGACGTAACAACCCCACGATGATAAGGCCGAAGCGTCACACATCAGTGACGTAACAACCCCACGATGATAAGGCCGAAGCGTCACACATCAGTGACGTAACAACCCCACGATGATAAGGCCGAAGCGTCACACATCAGTGACGTAACAACCCCACGATGATAAGGCCGAAGCGTCACACATCAGTGACGTAACAACCCAACACGATGATAAGGCCGAAGCGTCACACATCAGTGACGTAACAACCCCACGATGATAAGGCCGAAGCGTCACACATCAGTGACGTAACAACCCCACGATGATAAGGCCGAAGCGTCACACATCAGTGACGTAACAACCCCACGATGATAAGGCCGAAGCGTCACACATCAGTGACGTAACAACCCCACGATGATAAGGCCGAAGCGTCACACATCAGTGACGTAACAACCCCACGATGATAAGGCCGAAGCGTCACACATCAGTGACGTAACAACCCCACGATGATAAGGCCGAAGCGTCACACATCAGTGACGTAACAACCCCACGATGATAAGGCCGAAGCGTCACACATCAGTGACGTAACAACCCCACGATGATAAGGCCGAAGCGTCACACATCAGTGACGTAACAACCCCACGATGATAAGGCCGAAGCGTCACACATCAGTGACGTAACAACCCCACGATGATAAGGCCGAACGTCACACATCAGTGACGTAACAACCCCACGATGATAAGGCCGAAGCGTCACACATCAGTGACGTAACAACCCCACGATGATAAGGCCGAAGCGTCACACATCAGTGACGTAACAACCCCACGATGATAAGGCCGAAGCGTCACACATCAGTGACGTAACAACCCCACGATGATAAGGCCGAAGCGTCACACATCAGTGACGTAACAACCCCACGATGATAAGGCCGAAGCGTCACACATCAGTGACGTAACAACCCCACGATGATAAGGCCGAAGCGTCACACATCAGTGACGTAACAACCCCACGATGATAAGGCCGAAGCGTCACACATCAGTGACGTAACAACCCCACGATGATAAGGCCGAAGCGTCACACATCAGTGACGTATCAACCCCATGCTGGTAAGGCCGAAGCGTCACACACCAGTGACGTAACAACCCCACTATAGTAAGGCCGAAGCGTCACACATTAGTAACGTAACAACCCCACAATATACTGCAAGAGACAAGCGTATTAATCACATTCCCAAGAAACTGGTAAACGCTAAACCACATAATGACACAATTAGCCAAGTGAGAAGTGATTAAGAACAACCAGCGAAGACGTACCAACGAGTGACTGTCCCGTAATTAAGGCGTAGTGAAGGACCCTCAGAACTGTAGTTACTGAAGTAACAACCGTATTGGTACAATTAAGAAAAGGGAGAGAGAGAGAGAGAGAGAGAGAGAGAGAGAGAGAGAGAGAGAGAGAGAGAGAGAGTAGTTACTGAAGTAACAAACGTATTGGTACAATTAAGAAAAGGGAGAGAGAGAGAGTAGTTACTGAAGTAACAAACGTATTGGTACAATTAAGAAAAGGGAGAGAGAGAGAGAGAGAGAGAGAGAGAGAGAGAGAGAGAGAGAGAGAGAGAGAGAGAGAGAGAGAGAGTAGTTACTGAAGTAACAACCGTATTGGTACAATTAAGAAAAGGGAGAGAGAGAGAGAGAGAGAGAGAGAGAGAGAGAGAGAGAGAGAGAGAGAGAGAGTAGTTACTGAAGTAACAAACGTATTGGTACAATTAAGAAAAGGGAGAGAGAGAGAGTAGTTACTGAAGTAACAAACGTATTGGTACAATTAAGAAGAGAGAGAGAGAGAGAGAGAGAGAGAGAGAGAGAGAGAGAGAGAGAGAGAGAGAGAGAGAGAGAGAGAGAAACTGGATCATCAACTCCAGCCAGACAAAAAGAAAAAAAAAAAAAAGAGGTTGGGGAGGGGAGGAAAAAAAAAAAAATAGAAATCTAATCTCCTCTCTCATTATCCTCAGCCAACACACACTGTACCTAAGACTTACTCAACAGGCCGGCTCACCTGGGCCAGCCACAACCGCCCTTCTACTGCTGAACTTCAGAATAGTGCTCGTGCTCACAGCTGCCAGCACACAGTACGCCAGCCTCCCCCCCCCCCTCCCCCCTGCACGCGGGAGAGACAACACTTCCCCCCTCCACCCCCAACGTGTTGATTTTTATACCAGCGAACGTTCTCTCGATTCAAACGTCTTCAAAGAGTCTTCATTCGAGGGCATGGCCTTGGTGATGACAGTCTCTGCATGCGAGGACCTTTGAGCAAGGTCTGAGACTTCGGTGTTTACGCCACGAAGCTTTCGTCGTGCACACACACACACACACACACACACACACACACACACACACACACACACACACACCTGTGGCAGAGGCTGTCTGTACACATCACATACCCCCATACACACACATATGTCTCATTACCTTCCAGTGCACACACCTGTGGCACAGGTTGTCTGAGCAGCCCTCCTCCATCCACACACCTGCCTCAATACCTGCCAATTACACACCTACACAACCCTAGACTCACATGCGTCTGTCTCAATGCTCCTTCCCTGCACACGCCAAAATCCTGAGGCAGAGGGTCACATATCCTTAAATCACCGCACACACCTACCACCACCACACCACACCACCACACACCACCACTACCACACCACCACACCACCACCACACAAGTCGGTAAACACGTGCGGCGAGGAACATCCACCTGCGTCTGGAGGGTCTGGTGTGTGAGGAGCCTTTTACCCACACCAACATATATCAGCCCCGCACCATCGACACCACGCCACCGGAGAGAGATCGAAACCCCCCAGAGGCAACGGAGCTGCGGACCAGGTGTGTGTGTGTGTGTGTGTGTGTGTGTGTGTGTGTGTGTGTGTGTGTGTGTGTGTGTGTGTGTGTGTGTGCCAGGCTAGGCTATATGATGACCCACCATCATCTGGGCTATCGGGAGGGTGGATCAAGGCACATCGGGGAGACGTACGTCATCGCCTGCGCGAAGACAATTATGCCCGACGCCGTCGGTCCTGCTGATCTACGTCCCCTTCCCCTCCCCTGGACCAGTTCGTATCATAAACTCGTACACGCCTGCAATTTGCGACATCAATCAAAGTGTTACCATTACGAGAACATCCACTCCTCCTTCTCCTCCTCCTCTTCTCCCCTCTCCTCAAGGCCACTGGGGGGAAAGGGTTCGTAAACAACCACCTGGTAGGGGGAAGGGAAGGAGCGTATACCATTAAGGGAGGGAGGGGAAGAGGGAGTGAGGAGGAGAGGTAAACCAACGGGAGAGGTATGTCAACTCCTGGGACATGTACACCACCGTGGAAGGTAAACTAACCCGATAGATGTACGTTCCTCAACCATCGACTTCGGGGAGGGAGACCAACATCTGGGTGGTAAACCAATTCAAGAGGGGAGGAGGGAGGGAGGGAGGGGGAAGGGGAGGGTCAGGTAAACCCACGCCGAGGAATCTCCCAGACCAACGGCACCCAGGAGGGTAAGGTAAACCCGGTCTTTGAGCACACGTAAACCACGTAAACCACGATTATAACACGAAACGATTCACCCTCCACGACGAAAATGAACTGAGAACAAAAAAGAATAATAATGGTACCAAAAGGAAAAAAAAATCGTACGTCAAAAAAAATATACATATATTTGTGAACTGAAACTTACACAAGAGCCGGAAATAAGTCAAAATGAGACAAGATTCTCAAATGGCATCGCACAGGGGATGGCACTAGGGTTAGGGCGAGGCTCACGAACAAGTAACGGATACGAGAGAGAGAGAGAGAGAGAGAGAGAGAGAGAGAGAGAGAGAGAGAGAGAGAGAGAGAGAGCCAAGCCCTCAGTCCAATAATACTAGTACAAGTCCTCATACCCTGGGCAGGGGCAGAGATGCTCAGCGTACGACGGCAAAAGATTCTTTCTAAAACCAAGGAATATTTTGAGGAACCTCGATCATCAGGGAATATCGCGAAGATCGGAGAACATACATTGGCTCTATGATGACGGAGGCAGTGCGAAGACGAGCGTCTGTCCGTGAGGGGACTGGGTATAAGGAGGAAGCAGAGGAGAAGTACTGAAATGCGCTTGAATGTACCGAAACCAGGAGGCCACCATCTACACACAAGCCCTGCACAGGACTCCTCCATGGTTGACCGTCAGGTCTTGTGTCTTCTGCACTGCTCGGGCGAGGACTTGTCTCCAGCGGATCATCACAGCAGTGGCTGTTGTTGTTGAGGTGGTAAGCGGGGCCAAGATTTCGCATCAGTGTGGGGGATAATGGTGCAGATCTTCACACTCGGCCATCTGGACTGTACAACTTTAGAACACTGTAAATCAATCCGATTCTCACACGTCTTTTTCCCCCCCAAAAAAATAACAAAAGACCTGTCCATTTCTGAAAGGCAGGCTTTTTCTTTTTTTTCTCTCTCTCTCTTCCTCTCTTCAAAAGTCTTATATTATTCCTCTTTACTTTAGTGTATCTCAAACCCCTTTCATAAGTGTCATTGGAGGTCTGGGTTCCAATGAAGCACCTCGTTTACGATCAGAACCTTCGCTCTCAAGAATACGTGGGACTTAATAAGGTTCGGAGTAAACGCCTCTTCTAATTCACGCTCACTATCTCCTCCCTCTCCCTTCCTCCTCCCCTCCATGAGAGTTCATGAAATATGGTATGCAAATACAGTCATCATATTGCAAACTGTTTGTGCAAGACTACGGCGTCAGGTACTCTCATCTTGAGGCTTCACACTACTCGACCACATCATTATGTTCTCCCGGTGCCAGCTTCGCTCTCCGCCGATACGGGCAAATGCTTCGTCAGAATTCAAATCACATTTCAAGTTTCATTAGGCGACTTGTGAAGCACTGTAGGAACTTGCATTACCATCTGGGCATCCAGCTGGGCATCGATTTGTAAGCGTACAGCTCCCGGGGTAGATAATGTTGTCCGACTACCATGTACGATTTGATACACAGCTCTTTACTGCCGAACAGCCCAATACAAGGGAAACTAAATGCCCTAATCAAAGCCACACACACACACACACACACACACACACACACACACACACACATATATATATATATATATATATATATATATATATATATAGTATCCCTGGGGATAGGGGAGAAAGAATACTTCCCACGTATTCCCTGCGTGTCGTAGAAGGCGACTAAAAGGGAAGGGAGCGGGGGGCTGGAAATCCTCCCCTTTCGTTTTTAATTTTCCAAAAGAAGGAACAGAGAAGGGGGCAAGTAAGGATATTCCCTCAAAGGCTCAGTCCTCTGTTCTTAACGCTACCTTGCTATCGCGGGAAAAGGCGAATAGTATGAAAAAAATATATATATATTAGCCTAAGCCAGACGCCCAATCTATCCATCAGTCCCGATGGAAGGATGAACAGCTGGGTTGACTGCGAACCGACAGCCGCGACCAGGATTCGAACCTATGTAGACTCGACCAATTGCGGGCGGCCCGTGGATGCATCATGATCAACAACTCTTATGTGCTCCATCATCAATATAAACTATAGACATTTCTGGCTAATATTTCCAGGGCATCTAGGTAGCCCGTCCGGACACACGTCCACATACGGAACCAATAGAGGAACGATGGCTGTCGCTGTGGCATGCCCAGAACTCCTTGTGGCAGGTCCAGGAAGCGGGAGAGAAAAGGGAACAGGAGGGAGGAAAAGAAGGGAGAAAAGGAAGAAGGAACTGGAGAGGAGGAAGAAGAGGAGGATGGGAAGAGATATGAACTTGGGAGATCAAAGGAGAGACAGCACACGGGAGACGAACGCGTATGTTCCCAGTAGAGGGGGTCGTGGCTGCCACGACCTCCAGCTGAGTCTTAACCACATCCAGACACACGTACGTGGGGCGAGTCCACCCGAAGTGATGAGGGGGAGGGAGGGAAGAGTGTCACTAACTGCTGTCAGGGGTGAGGAGGTGGGTGAAAGGGACCAGCGATCTACGGTGAGGGGCGTAACTAGCTGTTGTTAAAGAGGTGTGTGGATGGAGGGGTTCCTTATGTGTACAGCTGTGGGGAGGACGGTAGCAAACTGCTGTGTGAGGGAAGGAAGGAAGGAAGGAGGAGGGAGGGTTATATGCTATGGTAGAGGGTGAAGGAGGGACATGGGGGGGGGAGGGAGGGAAGAAGAGGAGAAGGGGGGGTAAAGGAAGAAGAAGAGGAGGAGGAGGAGAAGAAGAAGAAGAAGAAGAAGAACATTTTGTAGGAGAGTCAAGCACCTACCAGACACATGTGAAGTCGAGTCGGTCTCACAAGTCTAACTCGTTTTTCTACTCGAGCCAGTTCACCAGATACGTCACAAGAGCAAGCCTTCGTTCTCGTGCTCTGGGCGACCAGCGGTACGTCATACATTAACCTGGGGGGTAAGACTTCTGGCCAATCACTCCAACTTTCAAATGTCTTAAAAGACACGGGCATCTCCATCTTCAATATCTGTGGTTCAGGACATTTGTCATATGATCGTGTATGTTATACATTTGATTTATAATCCTCATTTCATTCTACTTCAATTCAAGAGACTATTCCGTTTCCTCAGTCAGAAAATGAGGTTATTCCCGTCTCATTTGAACTGGTACGAGTATATCTCTTCCTTTTCCCCCCAGGATCGTAAATGCGTGTCTCCAAGTGACTCACGCATCGCACCGCATACTGAACCCCGGATTCGATGCCAGAGGACAAACAAAGTCACACAGTTCCTCATCCTGTCAGATCACCACCGATCAGTCTATAACCATACAATGTCATATCTATACACTCATATCTCCCTCCTCGAGGGGGGAGGGAGTGGAATTCCACGTGCAGACGGTGGGAGGGTTAGGAAGAAATCAGACACCTTGGGACCCCTTTGTACTCGTCACTAGGTCGTACCATACCACAGCAGAGGTGGCTGGCCGCGCATGACTTGACCGTACGAAGCCTCGGCCACGGGCGAGGAATTTCATCCTGTGGTGCCAGGACGGACCAGCGCGCTGGCCTGGGCTACCTTGGATGTTGGGGAAACACTTACGAGAGAAAAAGCGAAAGGTGTGATAAAGATTATAGCTGCCTATATCGAAGAGATAACTAATTTGATATAGAAGAGATCAGTCATTTGATAAAGATTATAGCTGCCTATATCGAAGAGATAACTAATTTGATATAGAAGAGATCAGTCATTTGATAAAGATTATAGCTGCCTATGTCGAAGAGATAACTCATTTGATATAGAAGAGATCAGTCATTTGATAAAGATTATAGCTGCCTATGTCGAAGAGATAACTCATTTGATATAGAAGAGATCAGTCATTTGATAAAGATTATAGCTGCCTATGTCGAAGAGATAACTCATTTGATATAGAAGAGATCAGTCATTTGATAAAGATTATAGCTGCCTATGTCGAAGAGATGTCTCGTTCCATAAAGAATATAGCTACATCTATCGGAGAGATATCCAATTTGATAAAGATTATAAGACCCTTTCTCGGTGAGATAAGTAATTTGATAAAGACCACACATGCTCTTATCGGATACGCAATTCAGAGGTAAGGACAACTAAGAGTAATAAACAGAATAACAGGATATGAAAACGTGATGAGGAACTGAAGTGACGTAAATAAAGACGAGATTTGAGTAACGTGTCCATGGCAAAGGCCAGATGTCACAGGACCTAATGGCCTATGATGAAGCAGTCTGTCGGAAGAGGAACAGAGGCCTAAATTCTTAGTCTATATACATTTATATATACATTGGGGAAAGGATGGTATATTGAAGCATCGGGTCGCTGGGCGACAGAGCCAACTTGGAGAGAGAGAGAGAGAGAGAGAGAGAGAGAGAGAACACACCTCTGGTTAGGTTAAACAAAGTCATGTCTTTATCATCTTATTTTATAATTCTTATACATTTTTTTTTTTTTGTAACCCTTGAACTGAGCTTCTAGCCATAAAGAATTCCATTCTGTATCACGTATACCATCTGACAATAGAGACATCTTATCTCAAAACAGGAAAACCTGGTCCACACACACACACACACACACACACAAACAGAGGCTAACCAACTGCTGGTCATATTCCCGGACACTGAAGAAGTCAGGTGAGCAGCTTAAAGTACAGCCATCACCAACTTAACGTTAAGTCTACAAAGGTTAAAGAGGAAAGAGATCGGATCCTCCAGGCCCGGTCCGCCACTATCTCATCATCACCGACGTATATTTACATATATATATATATATATATATATATATATATATATATATATATATATATATATATATAATCCCCCGCGCTAACGCCCATGATCATAATTATTCTGTCATCAGTTCTAATATAGTGAGAGATAAACTATTTTCTATTTTGTTTGTACGTCATATATATATATATATATATATATATATATATATATATATATATATATATATATATATATATATATATCATCCCTGGGGATAGGGGAGAAAGAATACTTCCTACGTATTCCCTGCGTGTCGCAGAAGGCGACTAAAAGGGGAGGGAGCGGGGGGCTGGAAATCCTCCCCTCCCGTTTTTAGATTTTCCAAAAGAAGGAACAGAGAAGGGGGCCAAGAGAGGATACTCCCTCTAAGGCTCAGCTCTCTGTTCTTGACACTACCTCGCTGACGCGGGAAATTGCGAATATGTATCAAAAAAAAAATATATATAAAAATATATATATATATATATATATATATATATATATATATATATATATATATATATATATATATATATATGTGTGTGTGTGTGTGTGTGTGTGTGTGTGTGTGTGTGTGTGTGTGTTATGGAGGTGATATCGCCATTCAGTGGTTCATACAATTCTAGTTAACATGTGACACATTATGTTTTCACGGAGACAATCCACCTCATCACATCAGGTGCCCGGTAATTCACAAAGTTCTCACATCCCACCACCACCAACACCATCATCACAACAACAACCACCTCAACCTCTCGCCTCTTGCTATTGTGGACGCCGCCACACTGGGCCCGACCGACAGTGACCGTTAAGGAGGGGTGGGTGTGTGTGTGTGTGTGTGTGTGTGTGTGTGTGTGTGTGTGTGTGTGTGTGTGTGTGTGTGTGTGTGTGTGGAGGGGGTAAGGCCCAGGTGACATGATGTTTATTCGGTAATTTTTCTCGTGAGTTTTCTTTTTTCCCTAATTCTTTCATACTGATCTGGGTGATAATAGGATGGGTCTTAAAGTTGCCTGGGGACAAATTATTAAAATTCTTAGTATCGGTAATTACGAATATTTCTCAGTACTGGTATGTCATCTGTGGATCTTGCGGGATAATTGATCATATTCCCAAGTTATCATCACGCGAAGAAACGGTAATTTGCCCTCCCGTTCCCATTCAATGTCGAATGTGAAGGTGCGGGGTGAATATGTGGTTTCATTCAATTACAGAAACCATCACGATCTTTGGGGAAGATGACCATAAGGACCACATCAACGTAACCACATTTTAGGATGGTCACTGACAGAAGTTAGAACCTCAATGAATAAATTACTGAGAATGGGAGTGTGGAGATTTTTCCCATGGCGAGACCACACTTCCGTCCATAAAAAATCGACCCTCGCCATCTTGGAAGACCTTACTGGAAACACACAGTTCTGTTGAGACAATGAAAGTGTTTATGGCTAAGCAGGTGGGGTGAGCTGAGGCTGAGACCGGGGGTAACTTCCTTCTAATAAGCGATGGAATCCTCAATGGAGACCCTGGGGAACTGGAATCCTCAATGGAGACCCTGGGGAACTGGAATCCTCAATGGAGACCCTGGGGAACTGGAATCCTCAATGGAGACCCTGGGGAACTGGAATCCTCAATGGAGACCCTGGGGAACTGGAATCCTTAATGGAGACTCTGGTGAACTGGGAATTCACATTAAGACTAATGCGTCTATGTTCAGGTGACTTCCATGATCCTCGCCTTCTTTGAACAACAAAAACCGAAGCTGTTTATCCCAAGCGATGGAGAGATTTTTTTCTTTCTCATGGAACGTGATCAAGATGTTTTGTTATCCATTTGGATAATCTATGACCACAAGAATGAAGGGATCATTGGTGTATGGGGACATCCATCTTTGTGAGTTTTGGAGAGAGAGAGAGAGAGAGAGAGAGAGAGAGAGAGAGAGAGAGAGAGAGAGAGAGAGAGAGAGAGAGAGAGAGAGGGAGAGAGGGATTAAGCATCCTTACTAACTTCAAAATATCCTGGTGCATCTTTTAACAGCTGGATAACGAGTCAATATTGAATGACTTTCACATTTTTTCCTGGAAAAACGCTTTCTCAATAGAAAAAAAAAAATCCAAATATCTGACTATCCCAAAACATCATTTTGTTCCCCTTTTTCTCAAAAAGAAAAAGATAAAAACTTCCCGGTACAGAAAGGAGAATACAGGGAACGGCCTCACATCATACATTCTGTCTCGAGTGTTTTTAGCGTCCCACTCGACCATAAGCAAGAGGCGCATCACCCGGAAGCTTCAGCACGCCCTCGCGCGCTTTGAACGCCTCCCTCCCGAGGACACACACACACACACACACATACACACACACACACACACACACACACACACATACACACACACACACACACACACACACACACACAGACACACCTTCATAATTACCGGGGACATAAACTCACTTGACACACGTGTATAATCAAGGTATACAACTCTCCCAAGTCATTCTACTGTATCGTATATCGTCCCCCCGGCCATGAGAGCCTACTACCTCAAGCAGGTGCTGTATATCAGCCTAACACATGTCCGAGTCATTATAAAACTCCGACTGAGAAAAGGATATATAGAAAACGAACCAGGGTACCCCGGCACGTTACGACAACACTGGGGAGACTAAAAGAAAATGGGTTTATGGGGGGGGGGGGGGGGAAGGTTTACATTATTTGAAAGCTGGCTTCTGTTGGGCCTTTAAGACCAGGTTCTGGTGGCCTTATATCCCACCTATCAATACGAGGCACCATCACTGTACTTTTGAGACAGCGAGGTCGCTTAATTTGAATGGGCGAGGCGAAGTAAATGTAATACAGAAGGCTTTTTTTTGAGGGGGGGGGGGAGAAAAAAAGGCCACTCGTAGCCTCATAAAAGCCTTCAAGGTCAAGGTGGGGCAGCCTTAGTGCCCTGGCTAGATTTTGAGTCGCCTACACTCATGATCTGGGGGGAAGCGGGGGCCTCTAGGTGCTACCGGGTCGTGAAGGGGAGAGTAACAGACAAACGCAGGAACACTTGAACATATGCATGAGAATAGTTAAGAGGATCAGGTCTTGCTGGCTGTCTGGAGGACCAGCTATCATCGCCCTTGTCAGCAGGGACGGCCGTCAACGCCCTCGTCAGGAGGGCCAGCTATCAACGCCCTTGTTAGCAGGGTCGGCCGTCAACGCCCTCGTCAGGAGGGCCAGCTATCAACGCCCTCGTCAGGAGGGCCGGCCGTTAACGCCCTCGTCAGGAGGGCCAGCTATCAACGCCCTCGTCAGGAGGGCCAGCTATCAACGCCCTCGTCAGGAGGGCCGGCTATCAACGCCCTCGTCAGGAGGCATCAGGGATCGGCTCCCTCGCCAAAATAGGCCACCGATCAAGTACTCTCCAGAAGAGACCAGTTAGCAACGCAATCCCCAGCAGAGTACTGTTATCAACGCACTCGTTGAGGTACGGTTATCAACGCACTCGTTGAGGTTACGGTTATCAACGCACTCGTTGAGGTACGGTTATCAACGCACTCGTTGAGGTACGGTTATCAACGCACTCGTTGAGGTACGGTTATCAACGCACTCGATGAGGTAGGGTTATCAACGCACTCGTTGAGGTTAGGTTATCAACGCACTCGTTGAGGTAAGGTTATCAACGCACTCGTTGAGGTAAGGTTATCAACGCACTCGTTGAGGTAAGGTTATCAACGCACTCGTTGAGGTAAGGTTATCAACGCACTCGTTCAGGTACGGTTATCAACGCACTCGTTGAGGTACGGTTATCAACGCACTCGTTGAGGTACGGTTATCAACGCACTCGTTGAGGTACGGTTATCAACGCACTCGTTGAGGTACGGTTATCAACGCACTCGTTCAGGTACGGTTATCAACGCACTCGTTGACGTACGGTTATCAACGCACTCGTTGAGGTACGGTTATCAACGCACTCGTTCAGGTACGGTTATCAACGCACTCGTTGAGGTAAGGTTATCAACGCACTCGTTCAGGTATGGTTATCAACGCACTCGTTGACGTACGGTTATCAACGCACTCGTTCAGGTACGGTTATCAACGCACTCGTTGAGGTAAGGTTATCAACGCACTCGTTGAGGTAAGGTTATCAACGCACTCGTTGAGGTAAGGTTATCAACGCACTCGTTGAGGTAAGGTTATCAACGCACTCGTTGAGGTAAGGTTATCAACGCACTCGTTGAGGTACGGTTATCAACGCACTCGTTGAGGTAAGGTTATCAACGCACTCGTTGAGGTAAGGTTATCAACGCACTCGTTGAGGTAAGGTTATCAACGCACTCGTTGAGGTACGGTTATCAACGCACTCGTTGAGGTAAGGTTATCAACGCACTCGTTCAGGTACGGTTATCAACGCACTTGTTGAGGTACGGTTATCAACGCACTCGTTCAGGTACGGTTATCAACGCACTCGTTGAGGTACGGTTATCAACGCACTCGTTCAGGTACGGTTATCAACGCACTCGTTCAGGTACGGTTATCAACGCATTCGTTGAGGTACGGTTATCAACGCACTCGTTGAGGTACGGTTATCAACGCACTCGTTGAGGTACGGTTATCAACGCACTCGTTCGGAAAGCCTGGCATCCAAACCCTTCTCTATAATCAATAGGATATCTTTAATATAACCTCCCCCCCACCAAAAAAAAAAAAAATAGAAAAAAAAAGAAAAAAAGGACTTTTGAAACATTTCTTTTCCTTTTTTTTTTCTTCATAAAGTCTCACAACATTTCCATGGGAGGTGAGGGTCGACAGAGACTAGCCTTACCTAACGTGCACCACATGAACATACACTTCATTCCATTCCACAGGAATGTTTCATCTTACATACGACAAAAACACTTGGAGCTACCGGACTCGCCCTGCTCGAGGTGACGGGAAGTCACCTTTTGGCGAGGGCAGGACAGTCTCCTAAAAGAACTTCTCATCCGAAGGAGTCTACTTTTCCCTGCTCCTGAACGTAGCGCAGCCTCTGGGGCTACAGGAGGTTTTCCAAAGGCCCCTGCCCAACAAACACGATCCCTTCACAGAAACTGGTCCTTCGGCATTTATAGATAAACATAACAGTAAAACTGACATAAACTTACGTTAAGAAAAAAACAAAAGTTATCAAACTCTTTTATTAACAACGTCAAACAAGAGACGTTTAGCGATGCCTAATGCCCAGCCACAAGTGAAATATGAGGCAAAGAAAATCAAGTTCTCATTAGTATGCGAAGAAGAAAAATTTGCATGCTGTGATCCAAGTCTCTACCTAACACATCTCTCGCAACAAATCTGAGTTCCTCACACCTCATGACACATCTGAGATATATAACTTAAAAATAAAATATATGAGTTATATAACTTCAAAGAAACAAAGCAATAACTTGAAAAATAATAGTTTGTCCTTATCCAAAAGAGAGAAAAAAATAACAAAATCATTAGTTTTTTCCCTAATTCATTTGCAAAGTTATGCAACCAAGTGGTGCAAAATGTTACAATATCAACATCTGCACAAGCGCTGTCTGTGGTATATAAGTATGAAAGGGACATCATCTACTATCCTTAAGTTATCACGCAGACGAGGACATGTCCCTAGACAGACAGACAAACAGACAGACGGACAGACAGATGCTGGACGGTAACATCACCACGTCCCACAAACACATTTACACCCTTGAGACGGGCCATAACAACCCGATAGAGACACACACACACACACACACACACATGAAAACAAAACTACGAGACACACACACTTGTAAATCCCAGAGCGCCACTTCTTTATCTTCACAAATAAATAATTGGCTTCATTACATCCAGGATCTTTTTCTCTACGTGGACCAAGAGGCCTGAGCTCGCAGGGAGAATTCCTGAGAAGACGTGCGACACACAGGCAGCAACGGAGTAATAACCACGACCCGGATTTTCAATACTTGATTATTCTATCGAGAACTTCACGTGCCATTTATACATAATTCACAGGTAGTGTGGCTGTGCGCGCGCCTCACTTGACAATCTAAATCAACGACTCACCTGTGTGTGTGTGTGTATATATATATATATATATATATATATATATATATATATATATATATATATATATATATATATATATATATACGTGTGTGTGTGTGTGTGTGTGTGTGTGTGTGTGTGTGTGTGTGTGTGTGTGTGTGTAGCTACGTCTCTTCGTTATATATCAAGTGACTGTTACATTTCCTTCTTGTATCTCCCCTGATGATGTGATTATTACACGAAAGTGCACTTAGGAACTTACCGCGTTTCATTTCCCCGTGGACTCATGGGAATATATATATATATATATATATATATATATATATATATATATATATATATATATATATATATATCCATTAATGCCCAAAGTCTTATTAACATTCATGAATGTAAACAATATGTTTTGTGGGGGTACGACGCATTGTAAAGTTCCACCAGGCTGTCGCACCGTGTCTGTTGTCTGGGGGAGGGGAGACTTGGCGATGTTGTGAGGAGGAGGAGGAGGAGGAGGAGGCGGGAGGGGAATGTGATTTGCTGAGGCTTCGCATGACTGTGTCCCAGGCAGGCGTCATGCAGGGATGCAATGCAGCGCATCAGGGTGGCAGGAGCGACTCCTGCATGGCAGCCATACAGGAGGATGGTGGGACCCTCCACCTCCTATTCCTCCTCCTGCATGACAACCATCCAAGAGGAGGATGGCAGGATGGCATGAGTCTCTCCTGCATGACAACCATAAAACCCCGAGACGACAGATCTACTGCCTGACAATGACCAAGTGCAACAGTCATGCGCAGCAGAACTTGACACAAGGAGACGTTCCTAATGGTGAGGTCTCTCTCTCTCTCTCTCTCTCTCTCTCTCTCTCTCTCTCTCTCTCTCTCTCTCTCTCTCTCTCTCTCTCAGGCCCATCTGTGTGCGAGCGACCACAAGACCCCTTGCTTAGGCACGAGAGAGAGAGAGAGAGAGAGAGAGAGAGAGAGAGAGAGAGAGAGAGAGAGAGAGAGAGAGAGAGAGAGAGAGAGAGAGAGAGGGTCTTCCTCCCACCCACAAAACGCGTGAGATTCTGTAGCAAGGCAGAGAGAAGCCAAACCCCCACGACAGTGAGAAAAATGGAGGCAATTATCTCTCTTTTTTTTTTCTTCCAATTTGGTGTGTGTGTGTGTGTGTGTGTGTGTGTGTGTGTGTGTGTGTGTGTGTGTGTGCCTACCTCGTCACCAACCCCCCAACCTCCTGTGACCATAAACAACAGCCACCTGAGTAAATAAGTTGTTCAAGGCCGACGAGATTTCATTTTTGGTAGTGGGAGTCGGGGGAGGAGGAGGAGGGGGGAGGGGGAAGGGGGGGGAGAAAGGTGACGAGGAGGGGGAGGGGGGGGGGTGATGATGGAAGGAGGGTGGGGGGTGTGGGTGTCTGGCCCGGGTTATGGAGGGGGGGGAGGAGGGGAGGGGGAGGGGGTGGAGCATGACAGCTCTAGGCCGCCTCCAATCTCGGCTTGACACCAACCAACCAAACCCCCACCCTCTCAACCACCCTCCTCCCTCTCTCTCCCTCCCTCACCATCCTCCCTCGCAAGCGCAGAGCGCGCCCCCTTCCCCTTCCCTCCCTCCACCAAAACGTAAGGCTTGGCCTCCCGTCAGTGGAGCACGGGAGCGTCACCTCTATGGGGCGGGGTGTTACACCTCCGACAATGTTTGAGTGGCTTCTGCACGTCCGCCACTGACTTGACTGTTCGGTGGGGCCGGCGTGTCCACACGGGCCAGGCCAGGCCAGGGTGGGTGCTGGCCTGGCCTGGCCAGCCTGATCTGGCCCCGGGGGTGGTGCGGGGTGACTCTCTCTCTCTCTCTCTCTCTCTCTCTCTCTCTCTCTCTCTCTCTCTCTCTCTCTCTCTCTCTCTATCTCTCTCTCTCTCTCTCTTCCGCCCCCATCTGGCACACACTGCTGAACCACCTGGCCGGCCCAGCAGTGTCAGCCAGACCAAATGACGAGAGACGAGGGTGACGCACGAAGGACCCGTGTGGCGACCAGTGTGACGCCAGACCACTGTGGTGAGACCAGCGTGACGCCAGACAACTGTGGTGAGATCAGTGTGACGCCAGACCACTGTGGTGAGACCAGTGTGACGCCAGACCACTGTGGTGAGACCAGCGTGACGCCAGACCACTGTGGTGAGATCAATGTGACGCCAGACCACTGTGGTGAGACCAGTGTGACGCCAGACCACTGTGGTGAGACCAGCGTGACGCCAGACCACTGTGGTGAGACCAGTGTGACGCCAGACCACTGTGGTGAGACCAGTGTGACGCCAGACCACTGTGGCGAGACCAGCGTGACGCCAGACCACTGTGGTGAGACCAGTGTGACGCCAGACCACTGTAGTGAGACCAGAGTGACGCCAGACCACTGTGGTGAGACCAGCGTGACGCCAGACCACTGTGGTGAGACCAGTGTGACGCCAGACCACTGTGGTGAGACCAGAGTGACGCCAGACCACTGTGGTGAGACCAGCGTGACGCCAGACCACTGTGGTGAGACCAGTGTGACGCCAGACCACTGTGGTGAGACCAGAGTGACGCCAG